>NC_092051.1:14823720-15128439 GCF_003086295.3 Arachis hypogaea
ATTGCGTCAAAACCTGACATTGAAACTCACTAAATGAAAGTTTCACCCTCAGTTCCTCCAACACATAGCTATACATATAAAAGTATGGAAAATCATCCTCTCTGTGGAATATACAATCACCATCAACACATGGAAGAAACTCCAAGTTAACGCCAGAACCAACCCTCCCAACATTACCCTTATCTATCTTCCCTACAGCACCTTCATCCAAAAACAGAGATACATATTTTCTCACATCCTCACTAACCCAATTATATGACCAATCAATTTTGTCCTTTTTCTCTTTCTCAAAACCCATTTGAACAAAAACAAAAAGAAGAGTAAAATCCAGAAGAAGAAGACAAGAAGTTACAGAGATAAAAAAAGAATTTGCGTACCTCTCTTGCTCATTTTTTCCTCCAAATGCAACTGATAAACACACACACTCTGAACAAACACACAAAACCTCTTGGATTCCAAAACCAATTTACTTCCCACCACAAAACGTTTCTCAATTCCACCAAACAATCAAATCATTCAGATCAAAAGCCATCATGCGCATAGGGAACACGCACGTTCATTAATTAACATTCAAGACTTTTTCTCTCTCTTACTGACACGTATTTAATTTTTTCAAATGAAGCATCTTGAACTGGGGGCAACAAGGCCAATCCAGTCGCCGATCTATAAGATCACTCAGTAAGCCGACTTATGATCCATTTAAAGCTCAACCTGCTTCATTTAATACATTCCCAGGCTAAGCTTGGGGGCTGTGGTCTGGCCATTACAAATCCAATATCATAAATCGGCTTTATCATTCATAACTCGGCATTATTCACATTATTACCCAGAAAATTGGCGTTATAGTTCGGCATTGCAGTCATTACTCGGCAATTTACGTTATTAATCGGCGTTACAGTTACTAATCAGCAATCAATGTCATTTATTAAAAAGTAACGTTACAAATCAGCTTAACGGACTGCTTCACAAAAGTGAAACGTCCAAACCCTTATTATTGCCCTTTAATACAGGCAATAAAGCAGGAACATAACCGATTTATACACTATCACCTATAAAAAGGTATGATCTTCTATCCTAAAGACACATTGAATTCTCAATACTAACTTAAGCTTCGGAGTGCCTTTGCAGGTACACTCCCCCCTGTTTCTTGCTCAAAGCTATACGCGATTGGACACCCTCTTGGAGTAAAGCTCGGATTATCACAAGGCTTAAAGGTCGACACCGAAGATAATAACTCGGCGTCGACTCCCAGAGACTGAGCTCTCCCTCCAGGTATTCATACAAGAACAACTTTCATTTTAAATAAATTAATTTTTTTTTAACTCTTAAAGATTTTTAGTTATAATGAAATGTTTGTAAAATGACTAGTATATAAACTTGCAGAAAAGAAAAAAATAATATATATGCAATAAAATATAAATTATACCTTTTGTCTCTAATGTATCAAAATTCTTTAAAATTATAAAAAAATAAATTTATTTAAATGAAAGTAATGTGATTAAGTGTAGTTTATTTAGATGTAATTAAAAAATAATTGAATACTATGTACCGTAAAAAATTAATATTATTAAAAGATAAAATTAAATTAAAATTTATTTTTATGTATCGTTTTTGTCCCTAACGCTTTCGTCCTATTTAAGTCCCTAACGTTTCAAAATTGTCTCAATTTTGTCCTGCCGTCAATTCTGTTAACGGATCCCTAACGGCAGGATAACATTGAGTCAATTTTGAAACGTTAGGGACTTAAATAGGACGATTAAAACGTTAGGGACAACTTTGGGACTTACTCCAAACGTTGGGACAAAAATGATACTTTACTCAATATTTTAATTACAATACATAATTAAACAGATGAATAAAATCTTTCATCTAACATTATATCAAAATTAAATTAAAAAATATATAACAAACTTAATTATTTTAAAAAGAATGAAAGAAAAAAAATTGTAAATTAAGGTTATATTATTTTATATACAGATTTAATTTTTCTAGTATTTATATATAATTCTAGTTTTGAATTATAAATACTAGTGTGTCATTAGTTGTTAATGTGGCAGTTGAGTTAGTCTTTTATTATTAAATGTGTATAAAAAAAATTAGTTAAGATAACAAGTTATCTATAATTTAATTAAAATATTTTAAGTTTAAGTTTTAAGAAATAAAAAATATTTTTTATAAAAATAAAAGTGTTCATTAACTTTTTTTAATTTTTATATCTTTATATAATTAATAATATTCAATAAAATTTATTTTAGTGTATATATTTTTGCCCCCACTCCTAAAATTTTCTAAATCCGTCACTACCTATAATCTTAATAATTATTATTACAATATTTCTACTAATCTCTAATATTATCATTATTATTTTTATTAAATCAAAATATTTGATAATAAAAGAAAAAGGTGGGGGTTAGAGGTGTTATGGAGAGTGTGGCAAAAGTGAGAGTGAAAAAGATGGGTGGGGAAGTGTGTTTCAAAGAGATACAAGCAATGTGGGTCAACAAGCTGGGGCTGGGGCGCCCTGCATGGAAGACGCATGGCATCCAGTACACAAATTAGACGGTCTGATTTGTGTATTTATCGATTTGTGTAATTGAACCGTCTAATTATTATTCCTCCAATCAGACCGTTCGATTTCTTCAACGCAGCCATCACAGCTCGATCAATCTGCCTGCACTCCAATAACCCTGCTATACACAACTCCTACCCCATATCAAAATTAGAAAAGTGACATCTGGATTTTTAATCACGTTTGGAATTAATTATTTGTGATGACAACACACATATTATTGCTCTCTGAGATAAAATTATAGGTGACACATGAATGTGGATTCTTTCTTCCACGTTTCCATAATCAAGAAGGAGCACGGTTCAATCACTTTCAATCTTCGGGTTGAGAGAGCAACGTTTTGGCAAGAGATAAAAAGGAAACAACAGACAAAAACTGGTGTCATGTCACTCTCATTTCATTTCTTGCAAAGGATTGTTATATTATTGGATTTTTTTTTATGCTACCACAATTCATGGCAATCTACCTACGTAGGTAGCTTGTGGTTATTAGGAGAGAAAATGACTCTTCACGTTGAAATAATCGATTTGTATGCTTACCAATAAAATTTGGTAATAACAACAATATAGCTTACTCAAACACCACAAAATCCAGAAAGACAAGATGCATGATTCCTCAGCTGGAGTTTTAGTTTTCTGCGATTCATTAGTGGCCAATCGTATTATTCTCTTGAAAAATAACGAGATACTGACACATTTGCACATGTTATCCTGATACCGGCATTGTTCTATCGCCGTCAGTCTTCAATAAGCTTTGTCAATATATTGTAAACAGCATCGCCTTATTCAACAAAGAGTAACACTATCTTTCATTAATCTCTATGCTATGCCACCCAACTCTACAGCGTGGTGGCGGTGTGATAACAATCTATGAAGAAATTTCTTCAGGAGTAAGAAAGTCTATAGTCAAGGCGAACATGAGGATTTGTCCGTCTAATGATGTTATGAACATGCATTGAGTTTTACGCTCAAGACTCAAGAGAGACACTAAAGAGAGATACATAATACTTCAATGCACAGTATGAAAAATTGAAAATGAACCCTTTGCTGCAATTCGGAATAATCAGCAACATTGCAATTAAACCAACAAGTGGATGTAGCTTACAACAGGAGCTAATTGGTAACTACAACAGTTTTTCTTATTTCGTGCATCACTACCCACAACAGCTTACAGTCTTTCAGCATCACAATCTAGATCCGTCTCCATAAGATTGTGGTACATTGGTATAACATTTGATGCGGATTTTTGCAAAACCATCATCATCTAATCGGTAATATTATACACTTATATTCAGAATGAAGCACCATCAACAGCATCGGCACCCGTGTCAGTGACTTCGAGTACGAGATTTTTGGTGGAAGGCATACCAGCTGTAACGTCTTCTTCAATTCCACATTCATTTGTCCCCCTTCTGATCTTAAAGTAACCATCCTGCAAATGAGATGGAATTCACCATTAGTCTAAAGCAGATCTTTAGTAACAACAGAAACTCAGAGATGAACAATGCAAAGTGGCATACATCTCCCCAACTTCTATTCCACTGATTTGCGAGAAGCTGAAACAGTAAAAAGAACAGTCAGTATAAAATTCTAATGGCATGCAAGTCTGCGTGTTAGGGAGAGATGATATTAAATCATCAGGAACAAGTCAACATACCCAATAGTCCTCTCCATCATCAGATGTTCCCCATCCTATCAGCTTCACAGCATGACCACCGAGTTCCACACCTGTGATGTGTTTGTAAACTCCTGATTTGTAGAGAGCAAAATCCTGTAAAGAGGTCAAATGGGTTAATATCCTTGTTTTTAAACATGCAAACTAAACAGATAATATGCTGGCTGACTATTCAATACACAAGAAAGAAAGGTACTATAAAAGAGTAAACATGATAACTGAGGTCTAGAACTACTGCAGAAGACAAGATAATTGTTCCAATATAGAAGGATTTGTTAATTTGAAAGTTTACTAGAAAACGGAGGATCTTCTCAGATATTAAACAGCAGGGAAGTATATATCTATGCATTCATGTGCTGCCGGTATGACGGATATATGTCCCGTCCTTTATGCTAACATGGCAATTATGGGCAGAACTCAATAGTTTTTTATGAAAATGAAAACAATTAGGTTATCGGATCACAACAATAACAAAACACTATAAATTCCTTATACCTACAGGTTATCTATTCCCATTATCCACTGTTCCATTAATCTCGATCCACATACCTATCTCTCTTCAATTATCCTGTTTAAAGGTTCATTCAGAACAATCCACAATAATCCCATCTTCAATTTGCAGTTTGCTAGTATTTGAATTTACATTTCAGGCATATAAATTTGAAGACTGGCTTTGTGAAGTACCATTGGTAACATAATGCCCTTTCTTACACATTACATTCAGTTATGATTTTATTGTTGATTCAGCTTTTTAATGTAGTCAAAATATTGAATTTTAGCACAAATTTGATCCTTCCCTTTCAATTTTGACAATCAAACATGTTGATATAGGATTCCTACTTTAAGTGGACTTAATTGTTGGGGTTTAAAAGATCTTATAACTTGGTGAATTTTGTAAATCCAAAGCATGACTCTGAGATTACTCGGACTAATAACACTGATTGCATGATATGAATATCTCAAGTTTATACTTTAAAAATAATAGTTCCTTGTATTACAACAACAAACATAGCAGGTTTGTAGCAAGGCAGAATGAATAGCCACAAAAGGTCAAGTAAACTCCTTGATCTTCCAGTTCTCTAATTCTTCTGCTAAACGATGAAAATCTAGTAGACAATTCTCATTCCTCTCAAATACCTATCTGCTTGTACTTATGTTATAAATTATAATGTGTCAGGTTATAAAATGATATTGAAACTCAACCTTTGTCAATTAATCATTGTCTCCTTATAAGTATTCTCTCCTCCCCCCGCCCCCTCTCTTCTTCCTCCCTTTCAAAATTTGACCACAGAAAGTTGCAAAAATTCAATTACATAAGCAATTAAGCATGGATAAGAGCTTTGATTTACCTCGTAAACAGTGAATGCAACTTCAACTGGCCCATTCTTATAAATTTCTGCCATGATATCATGGGGATTAGACTTGATCTTATATGCATTGACACTATAGTGCTTTGATTTCTTCCAAAGCAGATTCCCGCTCACACACTTTTTTACACACTTAGGGGTACTGTATGCGGGCTCACAACCAGGATGGGAACAGCCAATTTGATCAAAGTATGGGTCACACTGCACATGTAAAATGCTGAGAATAAGAAAGAGGGGAGACAAAAAAGGAAAAAGGTAGGGAAAAGATAGATATTTGGCTACACGTTAATGTCAATTGATAGGAAGATTACATAGGTAGAAAGCCTAGAACTACAAATCTATGATCTCCAAGAAATAGCCATGTTTAATTATTTTGCACCCAGTGGATTCTGCCTAGGCAAAACTGATGATTCATTACCTCTTCAGTGACAACACCATGGCTGACTAGGTATCGCCATGCATTTAGGGGATACCCTCCATCACAACCAGATCCACACAAAAAGCCACAGCATGCGAGAAGATCGTTCACAGAGAGAGAGATATTCTGCAATTAAACATATAGAGCATAAATTCCTCTTTAAATATCCTCAATAAGATATGTATTTATTGATATTCACACACAACAATATGTTGCTCAGTAAGATTACTTACCACATCAAAATGAATGCAAAACCGATCTGATAATGACTCTACAGCACCAAATGCCCAACAAGAACCACAATGACCCTGAACAATCAGCACAAGGATTATCTAAGTACCTCTTGAACCTTGATATTGTTTAGGGTTAAAATGTAGAAAAGAAAAGGAAAAATTACCTGATCTTCAATGCAGAAATTGATTCACCAATCCATGTTATTATGAATATGAGGGGGGAAAAAAAATAAGATTCAGCACCTCCTTTCAAACAAACTATTTGATTAATAAATTAAACTTAACAATGGAGAAGGAGCAAGCAAATGACCTAGAATTCTTCCAATGGTACTACATTGAGACCATTGAGTCCTTGCATCAAACTCCTTTGGCAATTTCAATGATTTTGGATGAGTCACAATGGGTGCACCTATCAGTTCCTTCTTAGGAGTTGGTTTAACACCAAGCAGGCGCTTAAATTCTCCAACCTGTAGATCAAGCACAATATAGCATAATCATATTAACTAAAAGGTAAACAACAACAACAACAACAACAACAACAAGGTAGGACAAGTTGAATTTCTAACTGTATAATTGGAGAAACGAGGATTTATAGCAGCCTCCCATCCTGCCTCTGGATTTTCGTTGATCTGTTTAGCAATAGACTCCTGCACGATTGAACAAGTAAAGCTATGAGAGAACGAACAGAAATTCCAACTATTCATCAATGAATCAAATAATTCAAGTCTAAGCAGCAGTGACTAGCACGAGTAAAGTAATAAAATAAGATCTATAGCATCTTAAAAATCTTCCTGAATATCTTCATAAATTAGTAGTAATAAATGAAGTAAAAAGAATACATTCTTAAAAAGCACTACATCAATGAATCAATAGTTAGGATAATCTTCCACTAATAAAGCAAATAATTTCTCAGACCAAACACTACATCCCGCAGTTTTGCCTAGTGAAAGTAACGGTAATCGTGCCAATCACAATTAACGAACTAATAATTAATTAATTAATTAAAGAAAAGTATTGCTCACGTGACTAATACTAAAATGGGAAATATTCATGTTGAGAAGCAAGGAGATATATAAGGAAAATGAATGACCTGGAGAATGCGGGAGTTAAGCTTGAGAGTAGAAAGGCGTTGTGGTTCAGCCCCAGCGATCTGTGGAACATAAGACAAAGCACCAATTCACAAGTCAAACCCTAATATTAATAGTAATAGAGAATAAACGGAGGTGAAAAAGATTAAGATACATGCCTGTAGATAGCAAGTGCAGAAAGTTAAGAATAAAATCGCAAGGGTAGAACCCATTATTTTGATCAATTTTGTGTTTCCCTTCCCCACCCTAGCCTTGTTTGTTGTTATTGTGGTATGAAACAATAGCGCCGTTGGAGATTTTTATAGAGCGTGGTCCACTTGCGAATAAATAAATGGATAAACTAATATAATTTAATAATAGAAAGAAAAAAACAAGGTGGGATTGCGTAAGAGAAAAGAAGGGATTGTGACAGGTTGAAGTCGTTCGGAAAAAAGGGCCATGAAAGGACGAAAGCAGCACACACTACAAAATTAGTAATTAGACTTATTTGATTACTTCCGTCTTCAATCCTAATTCCAAGGGACTCGATATTTTTCTCCCAGTGCTAAAATATCTCTCTGCTGTTCTGCTAGTGCTGTGGATTGTGGAATCAATTGGAAATTGGATTGGCTCTCGTCATCATCATCCCAACAAGTATGGGCTCATAGATCAACACACTTATCGATGGCCTTCTAGCAACCACGTGCTCTCCCCCACTCAAGCATTCTATAAGAAAATTTACCTCACACGATAATATTATTTTTTTTTCAAAATTTTATTATTTTAATTAATGTATTAAATATATAAAAAATTACTTTTAATGTTTTTTAGTTAAATAATATTTCTAATTTAACGTTTTAAATTAAATATATGTTATACAGATTTTTAATAAATTTGAGTTGATTTGATATTTATGGTTTAGAAGTGAAACATATTCATCTTCTATGAATACTAGTTTCAAAAATTGTATAAAAAATTCCATTTAGATAAATAAAAAAATTGAAAAGTAAATTAGAATTAAATTACTTGAATTCGAAAATACAGAGACAAGTAAATGACTTCAAATTTAAAAAAATAGTAAAATATTTCTAACGCAATCGACGGACTTTAAATTCAAAAGATAATACAGAAATTTAAAGAGAAAAGAATAAGAAAATTTGTAAAGGAAAAGTAAATTGTAGAAAAGAAATTACAAAGAATTTAAATGAAAAGTAAGACATGGAAGAAATCCTATAGAAAAAGAATTCGCTGGGATGTGACTGTGCGAGAGTGTTTTCTAAAAACGAATTCCAACCCTTTAATGCTTCTCAACCTCCTTATTTTATAGAACAAGTTGACCAATCCCATTTTGACAAGTGTCACCTCTCGAAGAGTTTAAAAATAATTGTTCCCGCCAAACACAGATCTAAGTAACTGCCCTTTACACATCTCACTATCAATCTCGATATTCAAGTTGTTGTCCTCATCTTTCGACAAGTCTAGGCGAATCGAAACCTTTTGTATCGGTTTCTATTTCTCGACTCGACGTCCCTATTGATCCAGCCAGTCGAAAGTTTTCGTCCAAAAAATTGCCCCTATAATTATTATTATTATTATCAAAAATTTTAAGAAGATGAAAATAATTAATCCTAAATAAATTTTATTCAAACACCAAAATAAAAAGGAAAAGAAAGTCCGTCCACATGCTTAGTACCTGTCTTAGTTAGCACAATTCCATTAATTACGAACATCACTCACATCGTTAATTAATTATACTTCAATTTCTAAACATTTTAAACTTAATGAGAAACACCTTTTTTTAAAAATTCAAAATTTTCTCTAAGACGTTTATCTTCAGAGAATCTTCCTTTCCAACTTCTAACTTCATTTTTATTATTGCGAAGGATTTCAAACTTTAAAACTCACTTCGCCTCTTCGTTTTCGTGGTATGTTCCTCTTCCTATTCTCACTTTACTATTAGGAACATCTTCTTTCGTTAAATTTTTAACTCATGGAGATCAAATAATAGAAGAGCCTAATCTCTAGGGTTATACACTGGCATATAATTTTTATTTTATTAAATTCAAAATTGAATTTACTTCCTTTTAGATTATTCAAAAAATAGGCACTTCACCTTCTATGGTGTCACCCTCAGTAGAAACCAAAGGAAAACAAACTGAAAGACACAAGAGCGAACAAGAAACCACAAAATCTTCCAAAAATTTGATGCGGATTTAACACCACAAACTACCGGCAAGTGCACCGGGTCGTATCAAGTAATAACTCTCGGTGAGTGAATATCGATCCCACGAGAATTAATGGACTAAGCAAGCAATGGTTGACTAATTATTCTAGTTAGACAAGTGAATTGAGAGTTTCGAGTATTAAATAGCATAAAAAACAGTGAATTGACAAATGCAACTAGTAAATGTGTGAAAAAACAGTGTGAGAAGGGAGTTAAGGCTTCAGAGATGTTTAGATTTTCGGATTAACAATCATTATCATCTACTTTGATCATGCAAAGATTCAATTCATAGCAAACCCTAGGTGATTGAATTCCAATTCCTTGATAATCCAATCTCTTTTAACCTAATCAACCATCAATTCCTTAATCAATTAATTATGTAAAAAAAGTTAAGTTTAAATTCTTATTTATAAGCCACACAATTCTTAAGAACCCAGAAATAATCCGATTATGTATTACATATCACATCAGATCCAAATAATTGAAGAATTATGAGAAAGGGATTTCAAGATTTAATTCCAATGATGTAACTTTGTCAAGATTCAAAGGGATTCAATTTAGATTACGGTTATTTTCTAATATACACTAATCCTTAGGATGAAGAACAAAACCAATTCTTGAATATAAATCAATGCATTAATCAAAAGTAGAAGAACAAATAGTTATTAATTCATCAAAATAAACAGATTTCCTAACCTTAACAATGGAGGTTTAGTGGCTCATGGTACAGAAAAAATCCTAAAATGTGAAAAGTGTCTGAAAACTAAAAAGTGCGAAAGTGAAAAAGAGAAAAGAAGACAAGCGTGAGCCCGCGGGGCTTCTAATCTTCCCTTTTATACCAAATCCTAAATTATTCAAAATCAAATTATACAAAATCTAATTATATCTTTTCTATTTATTTATTTAAATTTAAAACAAACAAAATCTTCCGTGTGATTCCAATGGGAATATGGTCCCCATTCCTTGAAACGCTGTCGGCACTAAACGCCAGTGATGTGGCGTTTAGTGCCACCTATCCAGAGAGGTTATGCGTGAATTTCTTGTTCCGATGCTAAATGCCGGTGATGTGGCGTTTAACACCACAATGCCCGAGAGAAAAGTCTTGAAATTCTTGCTCCGGCACTAAACGCCGGTGAACTCACGCGTAACCTCTCTGGATATGTGGCGCTAAACACCATATCACCAGCGTTTAGCGCCGGCAGCGCTGCAAGGAGTGGGACCACATCCCCATTAGAATCACACGGAAGATTTTATTTAGTTTAAATTTAAATAAATAAATAGAAAAGATATGATTAGGTTTTGTTTAATTTGAGTTTGAATAATTTAGGATTTGATATAAAAAGGAGGGATTAGAAACCTTTCTTCTCTCTCTTCCACTTTCGCACTTTTCGGTTTTACACACTTTTACACTTTAAGATTTTCTCTGCACCATGAGCCACTAAACCTCCATTGTTAAGGTTAGGAGCTCTGTTTACTTTAATAGATTAATACTATTTTTTCTTCTACTCTTGATTAATGCATTGATTTCTGTTTAAGAATTAGTTTCGTTCTTTATCCTACAGATTATAGTATATTAAGAAATAACACTAATCTAAATTGAATAAAGAAGTCGGATTTCATAGAACGGTAACAGAATGTTATTAGACCTTTGGTTACAAAGATGCAGGTAGGCATGCCTCGTTAAAACCTCTCCAAGTAAACCCTTATTTTTGGATAAAATCTTATGAGTAGGAAAAAGAGTACAAGCATGTCCCTGTCTTTTAACTGTAATATTATTTTAAAGAGAAAATATTTCAAGTATTAGGTAAAATTATACCATCTAAAGATTGAATTTTGTACGCTCTATTGCCTAAGACTTCAACAACTTAGAATGGGTCTTCCCATTTGGTTGCAAATTTCCTATGAGATGGTGGTCGTCTAGCTTGTTTGGTTTTTCTGAGTACCAGGTCGCCGACTTGAAATGAGCGAGGATGGACCTTTTGATTGTATCGCCAAGCTATATTGTGCTGCATTGCTCGATGATGAAGAGTGACTATATCTCGGATTTCGTCTACGGAATCCAGATCTAGCCGCCGAGCTTCATGTTGGTCGGTTACTTGTGTTCACAACGATGATTGAGAGATCTCCAAAGAAATCATAGCGTCGGACCCATAGACTAAGCAGAAGGGGGTTTTCTTGGTGGTAGAATATATAATGGTGTTGTATTCCCAAAGAATTTCTAGGATTAACTCAGTCTAAAGCCTTTTAGCATTATCCAGTTTCTTTCTCAAAGCGTATAAGACGACTTTATTTGCTGCTTCAACTAATCCATTAGTATGTGAATGTTCAACTGAAGAAAAAATGTTGGTGGATCTTTAACTTTTGTAAAAATGATGTAAAATTATAATCGACAAATTAGCGACCATTGTTAGTGATAACATGTTGTGGTATTCCAAATCTGCATATAATATGTTTCCAAATGAATGAAATCATTTGTTGAGATGTGATTTTGGCTAGTAATTGTGCCTTAATCTATTTAAAGAAATAGTCAATAGCTACTACTAAAAATTTGATCTTACCTAGTGCAATAGGAAATGGACCAAGGATATCAATTTCCTATTGATAAAAAGGCCAACTTACTTCAGAGTTATGTAAGAGATCAGCCGTCACATGTATAATTGGAGCATATTTTTGGCAGTTGTGTGCAAGTTTTCATCTTTTGATAACAATCTTTCTGTAAGCTTGGTCAAAAGAAACCAGCACGAAAAATTTTGGAGGATAAACTCTGAGCTCCCGCATGTGTACCGCAAATACCTTCATGAGCTTCGACTAAAGTGAGATCTGCCTCCAACCTATTCAAACATTTCAATAGTAGACGAGTAAAACCTCGTCTATATAGGTTACCATTTAATAGGGTAAAGAAGGAAGCTTGTCTTCTGAATTTTTTCAAATCATCAATTCCAGATGGAATATTCCCAATTTTAAGATACTGGACATAAGGCCATTGCTAGTCATGATGCTGGATGATGCTTAAAATATCAATTATATTTCTGTTTGGTTTAGCTAAAGTAGACTATAAAAAGGTCAAAGTGTGTGATTGTGAACTTGCTAATTTAGATAAAATGTCAGCTCTGTAATTTTGCTCCCTCGAAATATGATGTATTTCGAACTTGGAAAAACAAGAGATGAGGGATTTGACGATTTCCAAATATTTTGCTAAAAGAGGATCATTGACTTGAAATAATTGGTTTACCTATTGCACTACTAAGAGAGAATCACAATATACCTTTAATTCAAAATTATTTAGTTTTGTTGCCAACTTTAAGCTGGCAATGAGTGCCTCGTACTCGGCTTGATTGTTACTGGCCGTAAAGGAAAAGTGTAGCGAATGCTCCAAAACAATCCCATTACCATCTTCAAGGAGGATTCCAGCTCCATATCCTTGTGGATTAGAAGCACCATCTACATAAAGGATCCACTCAAGGGAATGATCCTCAGAATTAGGAGAAGTGAATTCAGCAACAAAATCTGCTAGGTATTGTGATTTGATGTATCCTCAGCTTTGGTACTGAATATCAAACTCAGCTAATTCGATAGACCATTTTATTAGTTGTCCGATAATTTTGGTTTGGTCAGCACTTGTCGTAATAGCTGCTCAGTCCAAACTTTAATAATATGAGTTTGGAAATAAGGTCAGAGACACCTAGCTGAAAATACGAGTGTCAGAACGAGCTTTTCTATCTTTGGATAACGAAGCTCGACATGTTATAGTGATTTGCTAACAAAGTAAATAAGCTTTGGCACTTTATTCCTTTATATAACAAGAACAAAACTAATAGCCCAGTCAGTGACGGATAAATAAAGATAAAGTTTCTCCCCACATCCAGGCCTTTGCAAAATCAGAGATTTTAAAAGAATAATTTTGAGGTTTGAAAAAGAAATTTCACATTCATTATCCCAAGTAAAATTGTTTTTCTTTTTTAGCGATTGAAAAAAGAAAAATGATTTAGAAGCTAAATAAGGTAAAAACCTTGATAAGGCAACAAGTCTCCCTGTCAATCGTTGGACCTCCTTTATTGTTTGAGGACTCTGTATTTCCAGTACAATTCGACATTTGTCAAGATTTGCCTCTATACCTCGGCTTGTAAGCAAAAAGCTGAGAAATTTACCTCCTTGGACACTAAAGACACATTTTTCGGGGTTTAGTCACATATTTATTTTCTGATTTGGGCGAAAATCTCCATAAGGTTGTCCACGTGAGACTTGTTGATCTTGGTTTTGCTACCATATTGTCGACGTAGACTTCCATGTTCTGACCAATTTGCTTGGCAAACATCTTATCCATAAGTTGCTGATAAATAGCCCCTACATTCTTAAAGTCAAAAGGCATGACTTTATATAAAAAATTACCATATTCATTTATAAAGGTAGTTTTATCTTGATCTGAAGGATGCATCAAGATCTGGTTATAACCAGAATATGGATCCATAAAACTTAAAGTGCCAAAACCAGAGGAATTATCAACTAAAGCATCAATGGTGGGTAATGAATATGCATCTTTAGGGCATGCTTTGTTTAAATCAGTGAAATCAACACATATACGCCATTTACCATTATTTTTTTACCATGACAACATTAGCTAACCATGTTGTAAACCTGATTTCTCGGATGAAGAATGCATCAATAAGCTTTTTAGTTTCCTCCAAGGATGCTTGTCTTTTCTCCATGTCGAGGTTGCATTTTTTCTGTGCTATAGGTCTGACTGATGAGTTTAATGCCATTTTGTGAGATATTATAGAGAGGTCAATACTGGGCATGTCGGCGGGGGTCCAGGCGAATAGGTCAGCATTTTGTTGAAGAAATTGGCTGAGCTTATCTTTCTTGTCTTCTTATAAAGCCAATCCTACAAAAGTGAACTTGTTTGGATCGTTAGTTTAAGAAATTTTTTGTAATTCCTCGATTGGGATGGGTCGGTCTTGAAGCTCAACTCGTGGGTCTAACTCGGCTAATGATGGAAGCTCGAGCGAGTTGTGGGCAGCGTTTATTTGTGCACCTATAGCTCGGTTGGAAGTAGGCATTTTTAGACTGATATTATAACAATGCTGAGCTTCATAGTAATCACTGTGAATGATTGCAATGAGGTTGTCCTACACATGAAACTTAATACAGGGATGAATTGTGGATATTATAGCACCGAACTTATTCAAAAAAGGCCGGCCAAAGATTAAGTTATAAGGACTGAAATAATCAACTACAAGGTATTAAGTATCTAGAGTTTTGGTTAGAGGATTCTCACCAAGTGTAGTCTGTAACCACACAGATCCCAAGACAGGGACTCATTCACCTGAAAACCCATAAATCTCCAGTGAATAGTTGTAGTATGTTATCGCTCAATTTTATTTTTTGGAATGTTAAGTAGAAAAGCACATCGGCGCTGCTCTCGGGATCCAATAACACTTTGTGGACTATTAGATCCCCTAGTTGAATAGAGATAATGACTAGGTCATCTAAGTTGATCTCATTTGAATGAAGTTTGGACGGTTGGAACATCATTTCTGGGAAGTTGGGAAGAGACTGAGGATTGTTAATGGCGCCTTCAAGGGCGAGCATAGCTCGGTAGGTGCATTTACGAGCTGAGCTTGTAGTTCTGCCACCAGCAAAGCCCCCAGTTATACAATTAATGACACCTTGAAGTTGATTGGGTTGAGCATGAGTTGCTTTGTCCTCACGAGAAGATTGTCTCATAGAAGGTTGATCGGCTGAATGTATTGTACGCTTTTGAATGTGGCCACCGATGTATTTGTCCAAATGTCCTTACCGAGCTAATCACTCTAGCAAGTCTTTGGCTACGACACACTCATCGGTAGTATGTCCGTGTTTTTTTTATGAAAAGCACAATATTTTCACTTGTCTACATTCTTCAGGATAATTTTTAGCCTTCCGACGAGGTTTGATTAGTTTTGCATTTAGTATTTCTTTGATAATTTTCTCCCTTTTGGTGTTAAATTGGGAATAAGAATCATAATGGGGTGTTAACTGGAAATGTTTCTTGTTATCTCGAGCTTTGTCGTCATTTTTATTGGTTTGGCTCTTTTCTGACCTCTGAGCTTGGCGTAGCTCCTCAATCTCCATTTAGCTTTTGGCTTTCTCACGAAACTCGACCAAGGTTCTGGGTTTGACCGTTATGATGGCCTCTTGGAACTTTCCTGGGCGAAGTCCACTCTTAATAGCATGTAGGTGTAGCTCTGGATGAAGGTTTGGGATGCACATTGCGACCTTAGTGAAGTGAGTAACATAATCTCTTAGACTTTCATGTTGTCCTTACTTGATAGTGTTGAAATAATCAGAGTCGTGTAAATATTTGGAAGATGTAACGAACTGATCTTCAAATAACTTGGCGAGCCCCTGAAAACGTGAAATAGAATCTGCAGGCAAAGAGAAAAATCAATCAAATGCTGAGTCATCTAAAAAAGTAGGAAACAACGACATAAGATAGGATCAGAAGCACCGTTTATTATCATCATGGACCGAAATTTTTCGACGTATTTTTTTAGATCACCCATGTCATCATAGAGAATCAAAGTCATTGGTAATGCAAAGCTCTTAGGCAATTGAAAATTCATGACATCTGCTGGGAATGGTCTAACGGTGTTGTCCAATTCATCGTCTTCATTGGTTGGTTGATCTCTTTCTAGTTGTTGAGTTTCAGAAACATGCGTTGGATAAGAATTTTCTTCCTCTTCATTTGTTTGTTCATTGTGATCACCATTAATAACAATCCGAGTATTGGTTAACTCGGCTATTTGGTTCGTCATTCTTTGATTTTCATCCGTCGTGCGCTGATTAGCCTGTTGCAACTCTGTTACCATCCGAAGAAACTCGGATGGTGTGGGAGGAGGTTGATTAGCCATGTGCAGATCAAGAAGTTTTGGGACCTAAAGAAGAAAGGGTTTTGTTTTTCTAGGCCTACAGTGAGTGTCAATTGTTCTGGTGTGGATGGACTTCCGAGGTATAGCTCATCTTTCGGCAAATAATAGCAAGCTCTCTGTCAGGCTGAGTTATTCTTCGACAGTAAGAGAATATTGGGGTGGATACTTGCAAAAGGTGCTCCGACGCTCAAATTAATGAGTGTATAATAATCTCTGTATTGCTATATCTAAAACAACTTCTTACCTCCCTTTTATATTTCAAATGAGGTATCAACTATTATGTTTTCTGAGCTTGTTACTTAGGCTTAGTTTGGTAAAACTTTTATTTTTTAAAAGTTGTAGCATTTATGTTTGGTAAATCAAATTAAAAATTGCTTTTAATAATCACAAGCAACAACAATTGTATTTGGTAAAATAGCTTTTAAAATTTTAAAATACTATAATAGACATAAATGCAAGCATTAAATTTAAAAATTAGTTAACATATAAGGTTATATTAGACTTTTAAATTTTGAAAAGAACAAGCCAACTTTGAAAAGCTCTATCTTAGGTGCTTCCAAAAGTATCCCGATCTTTTAAAAGCTGCAAGTACAAGCACATGATCTTTTTTATTTACCAAACACAAAATGAGGAGTTTGAGCTTTTAAAAAGCACAATCACCTTTTCAAAAAGTTTTACCAAACCAAGCCTTAATGGGCAGTTATAGCATATTAGAGCGTTATGATTTATTCTTGATTATTAATAACGGTCGCATATCATTTGTGGCCAAATTATAACGTATAACCGAATTATAACGTATAATGTGTAATTAAGTTATAATGGTCGTATCATCTCTATTTTTTTTTTAAATACAATTGGATACTAAAAATATGGGATTTTTTATTTTTATAAATTAAATAAATATAATAATTATTGAAATAAATAATTTAAAAAATATTTACCAAAATAAATATTCCTCTCTTATCTCGTTTACCGTGTAAACGAGATACATGTATTTTTTAAAAATAAAATTTGAAAATAATAAAAAATATTAATGAAAAAGTTGGTAGAAGAGATTATAATGGAAAGATGGGAAGCGTAAAGTTGATGCACGATAAATAAAATACAAGATGAGATAACCGTTTGGCAATTGTTAGGAGAGGCTGATGGGATAGTGGGAAGAGAATTGAAACAGTTATCTCTCACGTTATCTTCCACTATTCACGTGGGAGATAACTATTTCAATTCTTTTTCGACTATCTCTCAACCTCTCCTAACATCATCTTTTTATGTTTTATTTATTGTGCATCAACTTCACGCTTCTCATCTTTCAAATTTTAGAAGTGGACACAATTACCGTATTTATTCTCATCATGGAATTTTTTTGAACACATACGTATTTTTTATTTTTCAAATTTAAATCAATCCAATTAGATCATAATTTAATCTAAATTTTTTTATGTACTCTTTTTGAGTACTAATTGATCAAACATATCTATTTTAATCTCTTCTACTAATTTTTGTATGTACTAATTACATGCTAAAAATTTGGATTATTAATATTATTAATATTTTTTATTATTTTAAATTTTTTTTAAAAAATACATGTATCGTAAATGAGATATGTGTATAGTATAAACGAGATACATGTAAAATTATTTCGTTTATACAAAGAAATATTTATTTCGATAAATATTTTTTAAATTATTTATTTCGATAATTATTATATTTATTTAATTTATAAAAATAAAAAATCCTAAAAATATGTTTGTCTAAGAATATCGAACGAGTATGTGTGCAAAAATATTAGACATGTAGACACGGCACTCGACATGAGATTTCTATAAAAAAAAGAAAAAAGAACTGTCATCATCGGTCATCACATCACACTTTGACTTTTAAGATAGCGTGATCAATCTTCACGTTGCCTTCTTTTCCTTAAACTAAACACCATCCAAAAGTCATCAGAGAATATGATCAACGGTTGGATTTTGGACACCTAATACAGATAGGATAGGGCCTTAAGAGCTTTTTCTTTTTGGTAGCATAAGGGCTTAAGGCCTGGGCCTTAAGAGTTTTATTTTCTCCAACTAAACCAAAAATGCGTTTTAAGCCCGGATAATTTGGACAGTGTATTTTATTCTTTTTTGGCATGCGAGTTGTGGACTTAATCCTCGGTTTCACGGATCGCCCCTTATTTGGGCCTATTCTGCGTAATTTTTCTCTAACGGGAAAGTGAAACTCCAATGGATTTATATATTAAAAAAAAAAAACCAATTTAGACTTATCAGTTATCAGTCTATATTAAAGATTTGAACCTTACTTTATACATACAATAACTCGTTGGTTAATAACAAATCTTTCGGTAGAGTTTAGATTTATGACAAATGAGTTTTTGACCTTACCAAACTAAAAGATGCTGTGGGACAAAATAATAATAATAAAAAATTAATTTAGATTAGTCGAGTAATCAATTCTTAAACAAGTATATGAGTTTAAATCTCATTTTATACATATAGCAAGTTAGCAACTCACTAACTCTGAGACAAAATAATAATAATTTGGTTCGAATTCTATCTCATACATACGATATAAAATATAAGTTTTTGTTCTTAAAATTTTAAAAATATTTCTAAATTTTATTTTAGAAGTTTTCGATTTAAATTAAATATATCTGAGAACTAATTTTTTAAAAAATTTAAAATTAATTCAACAATAATTTTTAAAAATAATTTTCAACATAAATAAATCAAATATAATTATTATATATTATTATTAGATTGATTTTAATTTTTTTTAAAGTTTTACTTTTAAAAATATATTTAATACAAAAATAAATTTAAATATAAAATCAAAGTAAAATAAAATTTAGTTATATTTTTAAAATTGTTAAATTTTAAGGTAAAAAAATATAGTTTAGCAAAAAAAATTAAGGACATAGAAACTGAGAAAGAAAAAAAACTTAAAAAAGAACGGGAAGGAAATGTTCGATAGCACATCAGAGCAAAGTCGTCAGAGATCTCCGTTTTGCACAATTGCAGAAGCACCAAGACAATTCCATTTATTGGAGCCTCCAACGCTAGACCGCTCATAAATCCGCGCTTAGCATCAACCATCTTTCAAATCTGAACCCGCCTCGCTACAAACGTGCTGCTTATTCCTGTTTGGTTACTCAGAAAACAAGAAAGGAAAAGGAAGAGGAAAGGTGCATGGTTGTTAGCGAGGAAGAAGTTTTTGTAGCTCGATGTCGTTGACGTGCGTTCAGTGAACGCACATTCGTCAAAAAGAAAATTCACATGGAATCTGAGCTCTCCAGAGATTTAAGCTAAATCTGAAGCGCTTCTCCAATCTTCGCTACTTTCTGTGAATCTGTTTCTCTTTGTTATTTCCACTGTTCTAGCTACCAGAAGAGGAGAAGATGCTGCGGCTGAAAGCCTTCCGGCCTTCCACTGACAAAATCGTTAAGATCCAGTTGCATCCGACGCATCCATGGATGGTAACCGCCGATGATTCAGATCGAGTCTCCGTTTGGAATTGGGAACACCGTCAGGTACAGTTTTTCTCTCTTTCCTTTTGCTCCGTTCGTTGCCAGTGAAATCTGTTATCAGATTTTGATGTGGAAGCGTTGTTCAGGTGATATATGAGCTGAAAGCTGGTGGAGTGGATGAGCGACGTTTGGTCGGCGCAAAATTGGAGAAGCTTGCAGAGGGAGAGACAGGTTCCACACTTGCTGCCAAAATTTTAGCTGTGAAAATGCTTATGAAATAGTAGATAGCGTTAATCATTGTTGTTCTGTTATTGAACTGCTGCATTTTGCTTTAATTGGATGGATATGGGAGCATGAATCTCCTCATTGGTAAAGTTTAGTACGCTACTGGTTTTATGAAGCGTTTCTGGGCGGAATTTTATTGATTTTGGGAATCTTGTATGGAACTGTATTATGAATATTGAGCAATTAACTAACAATTGGTGGTTGCCAAATTGCTTTGTATTTAGAAGAGAAAAGTCTTCAGTCAGGTTCATGTCCTTTGGGAGCCTAAATGTAATAATAGTTTATTGTCATCTGTCACAATATTGCTCCTGTTCAGGAAAGTTCTCTTAGAATGCAAGCTCTGCTACACCATTTTATGCTCTGGCAGCAAGAATTGCTTGAATTTCCATGAATGTCATTTAGTTCAACCAAGTTATGATGTACTTAAATTGCATCGTTGAATTACTCCATGTTATTAGTTTAATGAATCTTGGATACTGTAACTGCTAACCAGTGATTCTTCTTTATAGGATTACTAAAACAGCATGATAAATTCCTTCTTAAGCATTATTGTAGGCAATGAATATTTTTGTACTGATTTATTAACAGAATTTCATTTTCCTCCTTTTTTTTTCCTGGGGATTTGGTAGAGTCTAAAGGGAAACCTACAGAAGCCATTCGAGGAGGAAGGTAATATGCCTATTCTTTAACATTATATTTCATTTTCCTTTCTTTTATGTTCATTTTTTTTTTCATGACTCTTTATCTACCTTAAAGTGTTAAGCAGGTGAATTTTTATGATGACGATGTACGCTTTTGGCAACTTTGGCATAATCGATCGGCAGCTGCAGAGGCGCCTACAGCTGTCCATCATCTCAGTTCAGCTTTAAGTTCTCCTGCCCCAACTACAAAAGGAAGGCATTTTCTTGTCATATGTTGTTTAAACAAAGCTATTTTTTTGGACTTGGTGACAATGCGTGGTCGTGATGTACCGAAGCAAGAGCTTGATAACAAGTCACTTCTCTGGTAAATTTTTATTGCATTATTTGTTGTTCAGCAGATCCTCAGCCATTGATGTCAAAATTGCTTTTAATAATCTATTAAGGCAAGGACATTATGATTATCTGATAGTTGCTATTACTTTTTACCAGCTTTTTTCTCCTTCCTTTAATGAAGTATTCATTGACATAATCTGACATACTCCAACTCAAGCAATACTTTGTTCTCTATTAGTTGTAAAAAATATTTATCTTGTTTGTTTGGAATCAAGTAAAAGCTATATGACTCTGTATAAAACAATGAGAATAGTTGCATTCTAGTGAAGTCATCTGACAAACATTGTATAACTGCTTATTTCAAAGATTATGGTAATTTTATTTAGTAAAATAATTGTTAGAGATATACCATTCATGTCTCTCATCCTATCAACTTAAGCTTTTAGAAAAAATGGTTTCATGACATAGTATCAATACTTTTATGACTAAATGCTTTCGATCATTGTTATCCCCCCCAGTAGGAAAGAAAGTTCAAAATAAGGCAAATAAAAAGAGAAAGAAGGCCTATGCAAAAATTCACGCAAACCCATAAAGAGATTCTTGCTTGAGGGTGCGTGTTAGAGATATAACCATTTATGTATCTCCTACTATCAGCTTAAGCTTTTGGGAGGAGTGGTTTCATGACAATAATTAACTTGTAAATCAAATTTTTGTGATCCGTACTGTTGTGGGCTTCTTGCCTTCATTACTGCAAAATATATGTTTCACAGAACATGCAGGCACAAGTATCAAGAGTCATACATTTCATATTTGATAGGTGGACAAGTGGTCATTTCCATGTATAAATTGCCAAATTCATTTATTTTCTCTCTTACTATTTCTTAAAAACTACTATCCTAGTGTGAACATTCATCTTTCTTTTTTTTTTTTTCATTTAAGCGTACCAAGATTCAGCTTTTTATTTGTATTAATTGTTGATGGAAATCTGACATAACACGTTATATGAAAACCTTTTAATTTATCATTTGTCATATTTTACATTTCTTTTGCTATCTTCATGTACACCGTATGAGTTCCTTTAGTTCCCCAATTCTATCTGTTGCAGCATGGAGTTCCTTTATAGATCTGGTGTTGGTGATGGTCCTCTTGTTGCTTTTGGTGCATCTGATGGTGTCATTAGAGTTCTCTCAATGATCACATGGAAGGTGGGTACCTAAAGTATTCTATTAGTTATAGCTATTAGCTTGTTATTGATACTTCTATTCCTTGTAGCTTGTGCGGAGGTACACTGGTGGTCATAAAGGATCAATCTCTTGCTTAATGTCCTTCATGGCTGCTTCTGGTGAGGTAAATCTTGATGTCCCATGAAGAACTTATTATTGAGAAATTTCATTTGCTAGTTAATCTTATTGAATGCAACTAGGATGGTTTATTATCTCTTCGTATTGCTTTTGTGTTTGGAAGTGTTGTTTTTGTACTCTGGTGTGAAGGTTTTTTTTTCCTGTTTTCTCCCAGGCTCTTTTGGTCTCAGGAGCCAGTGATGGATTGCTCATAATTTGGAGTGCTGACCAAGGGCCAGATTCACGGGAACTTGTGCCCAAGCTGAGCTTAAAAGTATCATTTTCCCCTCTAGTTACCTCTACTTTGTCAGTTTGTCTCATAACCGGTGAAGATAAATACTTGTTGCAATCATGGCTACAAAGAAATAAGCCATCATTATTTATAGCTCAATTAAAGTTGCTGTTTCCTCTATGATTAAGATAGTGCACTGATGTTTGGTTGAGTTTAATATGAAATGCATGACATATTTTTTATAAAACAAAAGAAAATTATGAAGCTTTGGCATATGGAAAATTGTATAATTAAATTGAAGTAAATGAAGATATATTTGGATTCTTTTCTTCTTAAGTTCCTACCCTTATTTTTCAGTTCTACCCTATTCTTCTTTTATGTAAGACTTGAACAAATTTTATTCACATTCAGTTTGTTTGATACCATGTGTTGCATGTAGGCACATGATGGTGGGGTTGTTGCTGTTGAGCTGTCTAGGGTGATGGGAGGTGCTCCTCAGCTAATTACAATTGGTGTGGATAAGACATTAGCTATATGGGACACAGTCTCCTTTAAGGTATGATAGTGATATTTCACTCTGAAAATTCTCCTAGTCATAAACATTTGTCATTTATTTAAATTTTGCTATTGTTGCCTGCTTTTAATTTGTAGGAGCTGCGGCGCATAAAGCCAGTCCCAAAGTTGGCTTGCCACAGCGTGGCTTCATGGTGTCATCCCCGAGCTCCAAACCTTGATATTCTAACCTGTGCTAAAGATTCTCACATATGGTATGCCATTTCCTTTCTTTGGTGCCTTTGTGTTTCTTGTTCGTTACTTGATAGTCTAGTGACGAGATTTATTAATTATAAAATTGAACATTTCTTTATATAAATGCTTTTGTTAGGGCAATTGAACATCCCACTTATTCTGCTCTCACAAGGCCATTGTGCGAATTGTCCACAGTTATTCCTCCACAAGTTCTTGCTCCTAATAAGAAACTGAGGGTATGTGGTTAACTGGCACATATACTGTACATTGTAATTATCTGATTTAGTTAAGTACGTATGATACAGTAAAAAAGAGCATGTTTGTTGTTCTCATAACTTATTATTGAAGCTAGAAAAAAATAAGAGTGATAATATAATTCAAAGCAACTAAATACTCTGTCAAATGTATAATTTGAATAGAGGTGAGGATAGATCAAGATTGAGCATAGAGAATATGTGGAAAGCGTCAATTTAGTCCTATCATAGTTTCTGTATATTGTAGAAAATGTATGTCAAATGCCCTGGGCAATTAATTCTTTACCGTAGGAGAAGCTGAACTTCAAGTTCATATTACTCCTTGCCCTCTTTTTGTTGACTGTACACCTCTTACTGGGTTTGTTCAAACTGAATTTAGCTGCTGATTTTTGGTGCAGGTGTATTGTATGGTTGCACACACCTTGCAGCCACATCTTGTTGCTACTGGAACCAATATTGGTGTTATTATCTGCGAGTTTGACCCTAGATCTCTTCCACCTGTAGCTCCGCTACCAACCCCATCAGACAGCAGAGAACATTCTGCTGTATTTGTAGTTGAAAGGGAACTAAAGCTATTAAATTTCCAGTTAAACAACTCAGCAAATCCATCTCTTGGAAATAATAGCTCCTTGTCAGAAACTGGAAGATCAAAGGGAGATTTTTTTGAACCATTGCCTGTCAAGCAGGGGAAGAAGCACATTAGTACACCTGTTCCACATGATTCATACTCTGTGCTTTCTGTGAGCAGTTCAGGGAAGTAAGTTCTTTCTTACTTTTAATTTATTTCCATAATTCAATCAAATTAACTAATGTTTTTAATTCTTAAATGTAACAGATGGTTTCGTTTTTCTTTATAGAATATACAACACATAAAACTGTTACTATTGTGATTCAAAATTTATTTATAATGTTTTGTGGTTTATATGCTTTTTATCTTAATATGGTTAAGCAAAAGCATTTTGTTTGTTAAATATCAGTACTGTGGTTGTTTTCTGAATGCACAAATATTTTCAGGTATGTTGCAATTGTTTGGCCAGATATTCCTTACTTCTCTGTATACATGGCTAGTGATTGGTCAATTGTTGACTCTGGAACTGCAAGGCTTCTTGCTTGGGATACATGCCGTGACAGATTTGCTATATTGGAATCAGCAATTCCCCCAAGACTTCCTGTTCTTCCCAAGGGTAGTTCATCAAAAAGAGCAAGAGAGGCAGCTGCAGCACAAGCAGCAGCTGCTGCTGCCGCAGCAGCTTCCTCAGCTTCTGTTCAAGTCCGCATCTTATTAGATGATGGAACATCAAATATACTAATGAGATCTGTTGGTACACGCAGTGAACCGGTAGGTCCTTGTTTTGTCCTAAAACTACCCTCGTAAAGACTTTTCTCGTAATAATCTAGCCTTGGCTGATTATCGTGTTCCCAGTGGCTGTGCTGCTGCCTTCATGAATATTAACTTATAAATGTTTTTAAAGTTAAGTTCAATGATATAGCATTCATCTCAACTTGCATTTATTTTCATTTTGCATTAATTGCAAAATTCCTTTACTTACATACAAAGCAACTGGAAAAGGGAAAGAGGGGGGGGGGGGTCTGATACTTTCTAGATATGACATATGACCATGCAATTGCTTACTCTGGCAGATTGTGTATATTAATAAACTATAAAGATGGTATGCCCTTATCATGTTATTAACAATCATTTGGGCAGTAACGTGTTTTTCTATCTCACGAATTTCTTCAGGTGATTGGTTTGCATGGAGGGGCACTGCTTGGAGTTGCCTATCGGTCATCTAGGAGAGTCAGTCCTATTGCCGCCACAGCTATTTCAACAATCCAGTCTATGCCTTTATCTGGTTATGGAAGTAGTGGTGTTTCTTCATTTTCTACTTATGATGATGGATTTTCTTCATACAGATCTCCAGCTGAGGCAGCACCTCAAAACTTCCAGCTATACAGGTTTAACCTAGTTGTACACTAGTGTAGCATTAATCTACAATTTGTTTATGTGGCCAAAATCTTCAGATATTCCTTGGATTTAGTTTTGCATGCAATTTTGTTTTTGATTCAGTTGGGAGACATTCCAGCCTGTGGGCGGTTTACTTCCCCAGCCAGAATGGACTGCTTGGGACCAAACTGTTGAATACTGTGCATTTGCATATCAGCAATACATAGTCATCTCTTGTTTGCGCCCTCAATATAGATACCTGGGAGATGTTGCAATCCCATATGCTACTGGTGGCGTTTGGCACCGCAGACAATTGTTTGTGGCTACACCAACTACTATAGAGTAAGTTTTGCGCATTCTCTACAATTTTATTCAAAAGCCTCCAAAAGAAAATCCTATCTTTCTTTGTGCCAATCATCTATGTATTTGTCTCTGTATTGCACAAAGTTAGTGCATTTGCAATACTTTAATGTGTTATTCATATTTTTCGTAATAACTAATGAGATGAAGATATTATAGAAACCAATGTCATCAAATTCGAACTGATTAGGCACTCCTCCAGCCAAAATTATTTACCACTTGTATGTCTTGATTTTCAGAGTTGTGTTTGTAGATGCTGGGGTTGCACAAATTGACATTGAAACAAAGAAGATGAAGGAAGAGCAGAAAATGAAAGAAGCACAGGCAAGAGCAGTAGCTGAGCATGGAGAGTTAGCACTAATTACAGTAGATGGTCCCCAAGCTACTACAGAAGAAAGAATATCATTGAGGCCACCAATGTTGCAGGTTAAAATTGCTGTCAAGTTTTTTGTCATCTATGAAATTTATTGCAACACTCTGTCTATATTGTCTTCCCTCAGATTTGAGCTTTAGTTGTGTCCTGAATAATATGAATTGTAGATGCTCGTATAACAGAGTATGGCTCTGAACACACTTCCATCCGCAATAGAAGTTTGTGTTGACATTTTATGGGCTTTAGGTTTTCTTCGATTTCAAGAGTTGTAATGAATGTCTTATGTTTGACTTTTGCATGGATCAAGACAATTAAATGCAACTCAGATGTAAGTTCTGTTTTTATTTATATTGAATTATTCTCTGAATAATTCATCAAAATCTTGTCAGAAATTTCAACAGAGGATAGTTAGAAGCGTCTTGGTTATATTTCGGGTGTATGCTTTTGCATCCTTATTGAAATATCTTTTAATCCTTTGTACATTCTGCACCTTTTTCGCCCATGTACTGGTTACCTTGTCATATCATCTGATAAAAAGTAAACACATTTCTTATGTCTTCTGAGTGAATGCCTTTTCCTCTGTTCTTGCACTTTTTTCTTCTTCAATGAAATTCCTTTTTCCTTTTCTATAAGAGTATAGACATTTCTGTTTTGTCCTGCTCTAGGTAGTACGATTGGCTTCATTTCAGCATGCTCCTTCAGTGCCACCTTTCTTATCATTGCCAAAACAATCTAGAGTTGACACCGATGACTCTTGGATGGGAAGGGAAGCAGAAGAGAGAAAGGCTAGTGAGGTGGCTGTTGGTGGTGGGGGTGTCTCTGTGGCAGTAACTCGTTTTCCGATGGAGCAGAAACGCCCGATTGGACCTCTTGTTGTGGTAGGCGTCAGAGATGGAGTTCTTTGGCTAATTGACAGGTGAGTCAGACATCTGAGGTTCAATTGAATTTTTAATCCATCCAAGCTTTTTCATATCTGTTCAGTTACATGTGTGAACTTGTGTTTCCTGGAGTTCAATTTTCTGCCTTTCCTTTATTGCATAAAAAGACATACATGGGATTCACACAAGGGTAATTATTTCTAGGAGACTTAACCCATGTCAATGGAATAAGAAATAACATAAAAAGTTACAATTTTATCTTTCAATTATTTTATTACTTGTCAAAGAGCTCCTCCTCCTGTTGATAATGGGGGTATCTGGGCAATTGAGATTCCATTGCCAGGAATATGTATAATGAAACAAGCATATTTGTAATTTGTTCTTGGGAATACTAAAAATAATTCCGAACAATTTATAATGCTAACAAACAAGTTTTTTTTTTTAAAAATAATATTCGAGTATGATATTTCCAAGTATAATATTCCTGTGAATATAATTCCTTGAGTATTTTTTAATCTTGACAAACAACCAATAAAGGATATTCATTTTGGATTCTGGTTTCATGAATAATGGCAGTGATATCTTGTTGTGATAGGTACATGTTCGCTCATGCCTTATCCTTGAGTCATCCTGGTATTCGTTGCCGATGTCTTGCTGCTTATGGCGATGCTGTTAGTGCAGTAAAGTGGTATTATTTTCCTTCTATCTGTTCTGACCTAATCCTAATGCATTAAATCAGAGAGAGATATATATCTTAACATTGTAAATTTTATACAGGGCAAGTAGGCTTGGGAGAGAACATCATGATGATTTAGCACAATTTTTGCTAGGAATGGGCTATGCCAATGAAGCACTTCATTTACCTGGAATATCCAAGAGGTAGCGCAAGCAATCAATGATTGTAATTATGTTGAGGTTTGCTCAGACTTAAAACATACTGCTCTTTATGATATGCAGGTTGGAGTTCGATTTGGCAATGAAGAGCAATGATTTGAAGAGAGCTCTCCAGTGTCTTCTTACCATGAGTAACAGCAGGAATATAGGAAATGATACTACTGGTCTTGGTTTGAATGACATTCTTAATTTATCTGACAAGAAACAAGATGTCGTTGAAGGTGTTCAGGGTATAGTGAAATTTGCAAGAGAGTTCTTGGATCTTATTGATGCTGCAGATGCTACTGCACAGGGTGAAATTGCTCGTGAAGCTCTCAAGAGGCTAGCTGCAGCTGCTTCAGTGAAAGGTGCTTTACAAGGTCATGAGTTGAGAGGAATGGCATTACGCCTTGCAAATCATGGGGAATTGACTCGGCTAAGTGTACTCCTCTTTCGCAATCTTGCTTTTCCTCTTATTTTTTGGCTATTTGATGCATGCTGGTGTAACATACAACACTTCGAAATTTTCATAATAAACACGGGATTACCTTAATGCACTGCAGGGTTTGGTAAACAACTTAATCACACTTGGGTTGGGACGGGAAGCTGCATTTGCTGCTGCTGTTTTGGGAGACAATGCTCTAATGGAGAAAGCATGGCAGGATACTGGCATGCTGGCTGAGGCCGTGCTACATGCTCATGTATGATTTGTTATCTACAAGAACTTGATCCCTCCGTTTTTTGCTTGTAGTCTGACCCTGTTGTATGCAGGCACACGGACGTCCAACGTTGAAGAACTTGGTTCAGGCCTGGAACCAAATGCTACAAAGAGAGGTTGAGCCTACCCCGTCACAGAAGACAGATGCTACAGCTGCATTTTTAGCTTCTCTTGAGGAGCCTAAGCTTACAAGTTTGAAGGAAGCAGGGAAGAAACCACCCATCGAAATCCTACCTCCAGGGATGATGTCTCTTGATGCTCCTATATCAATCCAGAAAAAACCAGCTGCTGCTGCTGCCCAGAATTCATTAACACCACCGGGAAAGCCATTGGCACTTGAAGCACCTCCCACAACCACAGCAACGCCAGAGGGTGCTACGCAGCAGCCTGATTCCACACAGCAGCCTGATTCCACACAGCAATCTGAATCCACACAGCAATCTGAGTCGACACCTCCTGCCCCAGTTAGTGATCAACCTCCATCAGAATCTACATCAGAATCCACGCCAGCTCCAGAGGCCGCTCCACCTGAGCCAGAGTCAGGTGAAACCAAGGTCGATAATGTAGCTCCTACCGCTGCGCCAGTCTCTGCCACAAATGCAACTGCTAGTGGGGAAACTGCTCAAGCCACACCTCCGAGCAATCCAGCACCACCAGAGGCACCATCACCGGTAGCAGAGGTGCCATCACCACTAGCAGAGGCTCCTGAGACAAATGTTTCTATTACAGGACCTGTGAATGATCCATTCTTGTGATTGGTATTCAACATCACTACAGCGTGAGCACTTGGAAATTGAATTTATTTACAATTCAAGTTTTACCATCTTTTGTAAAGAAACCATTTTAGGTGTGAATGAAATCTAGTATAATTAATTAGTTTGCAACAAATTTACCCAACAAACGTGCTATTATACCGAGAATTTTTTTTTTTTCCATTTTCCCTGTACTATTCTCGATTTTTGTAGATGAGTTTACCAAGATTAAGTGTTGTATACTTGTATCACATTCTTTTATATCGTGTTTTCTCATACTCTTGTGATTTTTTCTCTCGCACAAGTTTTTTCCCGTTCCTATCTGGAATATCTGTTGGCAATTAAAATTATCTTCTGTCCTAAAAGCTTACGAGTTAAATGCTGATTTGGAACGAAACGAACTTACGAGGATGTGTGGTTTTATCAATCCACTGCGGTGATTTAGACCTGATTTCGACTCAGCTTTACCCCAGATAAGTGGAACTTCTGCCGTTGGTAACTAGATGATTTCATACATGGAATTGATAGAGTAATGTTGTTTTATATTAAAATTTGGTTATATTACTTTTTCACCAGTTTTTTACCATACTGCACACTCATGACTTCCTTGACTGCTCCTCCCTGCATATCTGATGCTTGTTTTGTTTAGCATTAAAATGAGTAAACTACTAATGTATCTTTGAATAATTTAATTTAGACGTTAAAGAAAAATACTTTTAATAAATTAAAATGATAAAATTTTCTTTATATACATTTTTAAAGACTGACTTTAAAGATTGAATTTTGATATGATATTCTACACTTAAAATTTCGTAATAAAAAAAATCTAAAGCTAAAATTTTATTACATTTCTTTCAAATACATCTAGAAATTTATTCAAATATTATCACATTCAAATCAAATGCACAAATGATTAGTCAAATACAAAAATAATTTTTCATTTATTAAAAATATTTTATTATTTTTTAATTTTTTAAAAACACTTTATGGTTTTGATCTTTTAAAAGTATTTTCTATCAGTACATAAATCATTTACTAACATTAGTAACATATATTAAAGTTGATTCTCGTCCAAACAAAAAGATACAATATTTTCTGCTTACTTTATTAAAGATATTACTTGAACAAAAAATCTAATAAACATGCCAAAATGCATTATCAAGTGCTGGTTTCTATTAACCGGCAATACAACTATACAAGGTACTTCTAGTGACAGCAATCCATGGGCAATGACATCACATGAACTGGTTCATAAAATTGAAGCATAAAATTTATCCAAGAAATAGGAAGGATGGCACGTAGTTCAGTAACAAGAAGCATCATTGTCTCAAACCTACTCCAAAGCATGAAACTAATCAACTTTCTATTCTTGGCCTAAGGCAAGATCGTGCCAAGCATCCGCATTAACTTCTTGTGTCTCCTGATCTGATTAAAAGCAAAGCACAACAGTGTTAAGAAGAAAATTAGAAATAAACCCACCAATAAAATGATTCATCTTGTTAAACAACACCACATGTCACAGAATTAATACTTGCTTTCTTTTTCTTGTAACTATTTTGGTACAGCTAGCTACTCTGTTTTGTAACTTCACAAGATAACATTAAAAAACAAGGGTAAATATCGGGAATTTGCGTAGTTTGCATAATTGCATGGAGTCCTTTAGTTTGATGTATTTGGCCAAACAAAAATACAATTTATACACAAAAAATTAACCAACAAATCAATCATCATATATTTGGCCGAACAAAAATACAATGTCTACACAAAAATAAGATGATAGCTGATTTTTTGTATGCACATAATTATAGACTGAATTACTTTACATACTATGTGTCAACATAGAGCAGCCACCATAAAAAAAAATTACTTAAGCAGACAAAAATCAATTTGGGTGCTAAATTGAATCATTATTTGAAAACTACGGTGAAGAAGAGAGTGATTATACAAAGAAGATTATTGAAATGAAGAGACATACTTGGGTCCTCGGTATCATCTGTCCGAACAACTAGGGTTGGGGAGAGTGGGAGATCTGCAATTACAGCACGGAAAAGGAACAATCAGAGATGAATATGAAAACGCTGAAAATAAGAAAAAGAAAATACCATCATCCGGGAGAGTGTCTCTCATCCATTCTTCGTCAACAATATCAATCAGAATTCCCAAACTCACTTCTGCCATATTTCACTTTTTCCACCACACCCTACAAAACCATTGCAATTATTAAAATAGAAAAACAATAAGAATAAAATATGAAAAAGCGCATATTTAACCACGTCGCCGCCGCTCTAGCTAGAGATACGGAGGAAACCGCCGTAAAAAAGCTTACCGGCAGAGAGAATTCACGAAGCTTATGTAGAAACCAACGATTTTCAAGCCATTAATAATTCGAAAAAAAGCGTGTAAAATGCGTAAGGGAAGAAGAATTAATGGACGGATGAAAATGGATTAATGGATTGTGAAAGGTAAAAGAAAAAAAGTTAAAGAGAGAAGCGATCGAACCTTAGAGAGAAAATGGGAACTCAGAGTCAGAAGGCTTCAATTTGAGACCACTGCCAATGTCCACACTGTATGAGCAGCGCAAAACCAAAAGTTAAGTCATATTTCAAAAGTTTGAGCGTTTTTACTTTCCAATGTTTGGAACATCTTGATAATAGAATTTTCGTAAGAAAATAATTCTTTTCTTTAATTTAGAATACGATAAAAATATAATTTTCAATTTTAAAAAAAATTCCAATTCTCACATTAGTGTTTACGTTAAATGTATGACAATTCCATCATTACTAAAGATTAAAATATCAAAATTATTGCTAAAAATAAATAAATAAAGACAAATAAAAATAAAACAATAAAAAACACATAATTTATTTTATTTATATAATTAATTATTCTAAATCATAAATTTAAATCTAAAATAGAATTAAAATTCATTTCTTAACTCTCACTTTAAGAAATAAAAAATAAAAAAGCAAGAATTGCACCTTCTCAATGTGAACTCAGTGCTACTACAATAATTGCAAATGTAAGAACTTTAAATTTAAATAATTATAATCCTTAATTCCTCCAAATAATTACAATATTTTATTTAAATCTTAGGTTGCTTTTGTTAATACTTAATAAGTATGTGAACTGAGATACAAATGCGAACATATAAAACATAAACATAAATATTGTATCATAAAAAATTAAAATATTAAATCAATATATTTTTTGTTATTTTTAATAGAAATAGCACAAAGATATTAATAAAAAATATATTTTATTTTTTATTATTTTTATCATTTTTTTTCATAAATATATTTGTATTATTATATTTTTTTTAAAAAATTATATAAAAAATAAGAGTAAATTGAATTTTTATAATCTATTCTTTCTTATATTTAATTCATTATTAAACAAAACAAAAGAATATTAATTTTTATATCGAGTTAATAGTCAAAATCGTCCCTAAAAGATATCTCGATCTCCATTTTCGTTCCCGAAAGATAAAATTAATCGAATTCGTCCCCCAAAGATACCCTACCTGGTCACGTTCGTTCTTCCGTCATCTGATTCGCTGAGTTGGCAAACGTCTGCTAACGTGTGTCGTTAACTGCCAACGTGGCAGATGCCAAGTTGTACTATGTTGTTGCTGACAAGATAAGTCTTGTTTTAGAAGTCAAATTAGTCCTTGAGTGGATAAACCCTAATCCCAAATTCAACGATAAATACGGTGCCGTGAACACTTTCAATGGCGATAGACTTCAGTAGGAGCTATAATTCTTGGTTTGCCACCTGGATGGAGATAGGAAATGAGGGTCGTGGTAGTGGTTTGTCGCATCCGTCGCATGACAGTCATGGTTCTAGCACTTCAATGCGAAGGAGAAGGTTGAAGACTCATGACGGATCATGTTTCTGTGGGTTAAGACTATGATTAAAAAATCTGGGACAACAGAGAATCCGAATAGATTGTTCCATGCATGTCCAAGGTACCCGGTGAGTAATGTTGAAAAAAGTTAACTATTTTCCATCTTGTTTTGTGTTGTTGGGTATTTTTTGATTTTTTTTTGTTTATTCCTTTCTGAAATTGCAGAAGGACAGTCACTGCAATTATTTTAAGTGGGTTGATGATGATGGCTATCAAGAAGTGGATGTATGTGGTACAAAGAAAGATGTAGGAACTGATATGGAGGTTGAAAGTAACTATGATGAATGGAGGATGAAGGTGGCATGGAAATTGGACAGCTTGAAAGCTGAAGTTAGAGCTTTGAAACTGCTAATGAATTTTATGTTTGGGGTAGTTGTAGTTAGTGTGATACCTATTGTTTGATATGTACTTCTGAGTAAACCCAGTTATGTTATGTGAACATGTAATGGTGTATTGAATTGCATGGCTTGAATGTGAGTAGTTATTTGAAATTGGAAACAATTCTCTGTCCATTATTATAAATTTATCAAATGTTGCAAACAATTCTCTGACACTGTTGATATAAATTACGTTAAGCCATAAACAAAATAAGTAACAAACTAAGTAATCTTAGTAATAACTTGTCATTGAAGACTAATTGTCACATTGTTTTAAGAGAAAAATACCACAACAAAGTTATAAGGTTTTTATGTCACCACAACACATTGTCTTTAGACTTAAATACCATACAAAAAAAAACAAGAAACAAAATGTTGTCCCATACAAAAAAAGAGTCAACCACAACACATTTCTAACAAATCAAACTTTTTCATCATTCTTCCTCGAAGCCTTGAAGCCTGGAGTAGGCACAAAAGTCATGAAGTTGGCCAGTCTCTTAGCAGTTGCAGAACTTGTCCCTTTAATGGTCTCAGTAGAAACAGCCACAGGTGCAGTTGCAGTAGGCTTAGGGAGGACCTTAACCTTGCTTTTCCTTTAATCACTTGTAACTTAGATGGCCTAGCTACCAGTTGATCCTACATAATCCAGTACCAAATGAATTTGTTAGATGATTAAATGAAGCTGAAATTTTTTAGGATTGAGGAGTGATGATACTACCTGTTGTGTATCTTGGGTTGGTGGAATGCTTTCGGATTGGCTGATGTTAATATCTAATGGAGGTTGGATGGGTGATGAAAGTGCATGCAAAGGTGCTTCTGCTTCTGTATCAATATCAGCATCAGCAGGAGCAGCATTTAGTTTAGGTTCAGCACGATTTGCAGCAGGGGCAACAACTGCTAGTTGCAGCTGCATCTGCCTGACATGTTCCTCAGCATCCACATCTTTCTTCTTTGTACAACCTCTTTTGTTATGTCCAACCTCACCACAATACATGTACCGGATTGGGTTGTATTTTCTCTTTATCTTTGTCTTTGATCCAGTTGGTTGTTCTTCTTTGTTCCTTCTCTTTTTCTTTGTCGGTCTTCCAGATTTGGGGGCTTGATTAGGGGTGGAACAGGTGCTGGATGTGGAGTTTTTTCTCATAGATCCTACCCCTTAACCGGATTGACGTTGAAACAGTAAGTTTGCCTATACGCTTCCATCTTCAACCAGTCACGACAATATTCTTCAGCCTTCTTATCATTCTTATTCTGTATGGCTGATATTGCATGCATACACGGCATTCCTTTCAAACCAAATTAAAAGATTCATTAAAATGGTTATCATGAATGAAGACATTATTAACTAATTGAGAGAACAATTAAATGTTGTTACCTGTGAGTTGCCAAAATCTACAAGTGCATGTGTGTTTGTCCAGGTCAACCACCATATTGGTTGGCCAGCCATGCACTTTGTACAATTCTTCTTTTTCATCACCAGACCACTGAGGAGCCCAATGGCGAGACAACGTTGTCATCACTTCCAACCTACTTCGTACAATTCTTCTTTTTCTACTGTCACTATCACTATCACTGCTATACAAATTGTCTCCTAGAACTTTGGAAGGCTTGTACAACTCATCTTCAGCACTTTCATATGAGCCATGAGAGTCAGAACATTCTTCCTGAATGGGACCTTCTTTCACACATCTTCCATATTTTGTGAGTCTGCATCCACTGATATTTCCTTTGTTCTTATTACTTTCTGAGTTCTTAGCTGGTTGAGATGATGTTTTGGAATGAGGTGGAACTGTCTTGCCCTGAAGAGTGGTTTTGTTTGGCTGAGAGTGGGATTTTGTGGACTACAAGGAAGTCTTTATCGGCTAAGAGGTAGTTTTTGTGGGCTTATATGCTGGTTTGGTGGGTTGAGAATTAGGCTTACTGGGCAGTGAGGCTGCCTTAGTGGGCTGAGAATTGAGTTTACTGAGCTGTGAGGCTGCTTTAGTGGGCTGAGAGGTTGGTTTTTTAGGCTGAGGGTGCATTGCAGTGGGCATCTTGACAGGTTGAGAATGGTGCTTCTTGGCCTGGGAAGTGGACTTCTTCTTCTTGCTACTTTCTGCTTCCAGAAGAACTACATCTTCCCCCATGTTATCCACTACACATAGCTGTGAGATGCAATTCTCAAAGTATAGGTTGATCAAATGTTGGTTTCTCCTACAATCCTTGCACATTGCAAGCAAGTCGGCATCTGTCACCAACTTCTTCAATCCGGATGAAATGGAAAATCCAGGAACTTTTCACCAACAGTTTCCAGCTTCAATGTATCCCAACTCCTTATAGTAACCCTTTACAAAAAACACATCAAGTATGTCTCCTTCAACTCCCATCAATACCTCTGTATTATCAGGTTCATATACCATCTCTCCATCCTTACACGTTTTAAACAACCCGCCATGGTGAATTACAAATGACGTGGGAGGACCCTCTATCTACAATAACAAACACAAAAACACCATTAATAAACAGACGAGCAACAACTATTCTCTATGTGTCACCAGCGACTAAACCCAGTTTGTACCAATCAACCATTAACCCAAAATAAACATGCAACAGAACTATCACTAAATTCAAACATTCCTAACTAAAAATCATCACAAAGCCAGTTAAAGCAACGCATTCTCACACACCAAAATGATAAAAGAACATTTACACAAACCCTTGGTCACCCCAAACTCTACCTTCAAACAGACGAACACTAAGACCATGACAGTAAGAATACATCACACCACAGAATAACTCAAAAATCATGAAAAGAGTTTTATCCTTACCTTTCACCGTCTCAATGCCTTCTTCCACTATCAATGCTGCTCCAGGATAAGATCAACTCTGCATTCAATAGCGACAACTTCTCTATTGTAATCGCCAACCAACACTAACGAATATTGATGGGGTGGTTCAGAACTTGGGTGAAAGGCTTAGGGCATACCTTGAGGGAGACGATACATTTTGGAGCGAAACAGAGAGAGATGGTTGATATGAGAGGGGGGTAAGGCTTGCAACGTTTGAATCTCTCTTCTGAAGACTAAACGGCGACATTTCAAGGCTAGGGGAGCCTTGTATCAAAACTGCGTGGTTTTGATTGTGTGCCACGTTGGCAGTTAACGACACACATCAGCGAATGTTTGCCAACTCAGCGAAGAAGATGACTGAAGGACGAATGTGACCAGGTAGGGTATCTTTGGGGGACGAATTCGATTAATTTTATCTTTTGGGGACGAAAATGGAGATCAAGGTATCTTTCAGGGACAATTTTGACTATCAACTCTTTTTATATCTCTATTTTATATTTTATTCTTAATATCTTATCTTATTTTATTTTTAGAACCAAATGCAGAGTCTTAATGTCTATATCTTAAATGTTAATCATAATACTTGGCTAATTCACAATTCTAATTTATAGGTCAGAAACTCAACCTGTTTAATTGAAAATTTTCACAGGTCAAGTTTGGGGGCTATGATTCGTCCATTGGCTATAATTCGACTCAGGTAAAACTATAAATCGGAATCCGGTTAAAACTAAATACACACGTACTATATTAGGAGTACGTGGAGAGTACATGTTTACGGATTTATCCTATAAAATCAAATAACTACGTGCCAACCCAGATGGGCACAGGAATCTCTCCGCAAATCTCTCTAAAGAAGAGCACTAAAGAACAGTTATCACTCACTTAGTAACAGCTACACAATATTAGACCTACTAAGTAACCACAACAATTCTATAAATATATCCACTCCTGACATAAAAGAGGTACGCTACTCACTCTGAGTAATATTATACTTATCTTCTACTCCTATTAACTTGACTGTTGGAGTGCCTTTGCAGCTGTCCACCGCCGTCGTTCTTGGAGGAAGCCGACGCATAATCCACTGGTCTGAGAACTTGAATTTGCAACTCAACTAGCTCTACCTTATAATCGGCTATCCACACAGTAACAGTGGATATGGGCGGAATAGGAAAAACTACTCTGGCTCAACTAGTTTACAGTGATGTCCAAGTGATGGAAAATTTGACAAAAGATTATGGATGTGTGTAGCTGAAAATTCCGATCCTGTTCATGTTACAAGGACAATAATAGCGGCACTAGAGACAATAATATTTCTGTCCTTGTAGCATGAACAATTTTGATTTTCTTTAATCTGATTTGAAGGAAAAGTTGATAGGAAGGAAAAACATTCTTAGTTGTTTTGGATGATATATGGAATGATCAAGAGACACATGGGAGGATTTTCTAAGACCTTTTCGGTATGGAAATTGATCTGTCCGTTGGCTATAATTCAACTCAGGTAAAACTATAAATCGGAATCCGGTTAAAACTAAATACACACGTACTATATATCAGGAATACGTGGAGAGTACATGTTTTACTCTCATAACGGATTTATCCTATAAAATCAAATAACTACGTGCCAATTCTTTCCGCAAATCTCTCTAAAGAAGAGCACTAAAGAGCAGTTATCACCCACGCTCCACAGTATTAGACCTACTAAGTAACCGCTTGTAGCACAACAATTCTATAAATATATCCACTCGAAGCAGGGGCCCAACGCCGCCGTCCTTACAAGAAGACGATGTTCCTTCCTCTCACTCTTAAGGAAAGCAAGTTCAGGCACTTCCATAACAGGCTATACCTCTTTTCAGGAACATTTGGCGTCCACCGGGAGCAGAAATTAAATAACCCACAACAACCTTTTGTTATTATTTTTGCAGGTCCACGGTTGATGATGTTGTTCCCCCACCTACTCATGATGAACTGGTGGCAATGAACATCACCCTCCAAGTGGAGGCAAAGAAAATGGCCAATCTTCTGATCGACGGGAGCAAAAACGAGAGAAATAAGAAAGGGGCCGAATAAATTAATTTCTGCTCCATCGAAGTTCATAAAATTGAAATTATATTCGAGTTTTTAACCAAATTTAACAATTTTTTACAATTTATTAACTTATCATTTATCCTATCTTTTCGGTGATAGTGAATCTTTTTTATGTTCATTTTAAATTCACGTATTACTCGTGAATGAGTATTCAGTTTATTCTTTAATTTACATTGCTTTCCTCTAATAGTAATATTTATTATTATGTCGAATTCCTTTTTTTTCTTCTTATGTTGCTAACTATAAAAATTTTAAGCGACTTACCATAGTAATGACACTTTTTTTTATTGATTTTTAGCAGAACAGCATAATGCATAACTACTTATTCCTACTGACACGTTAATAAGCTACATTTTATCTTATTCTTTCTCAATTGTTTTCATGTATTATTGAAAGTTTTTCTATTTGTTGTTTATATTATTATTATTAGCAATTACTGCTTGTTCTTCAACTAATTACTCAATGTTCATGCTATCTTATTCATGTTTTTTTCAATTATTTGGAATGACGGAGCTTAATTTTAACTTTAGCCAATAATTTTAGAATATGTATTTAACAAAATTTCTTCTTAATGTATTGGCGATTGGAACAGGACATGTTTAATGTGTCTTCAATTTCTCACCTTCAACTTATGAGAATGGACCTCGATCATATGTGAGTAAATTTCACCTTCTCCACCAACTTAGATCGAGTTATAACTTATGAACCTTACCTATAAGTCGCCATTGACATTTCTATTTCGGTAAAATTATGTATATGTATAATCTAATTTGCTCATATAAATCTTTTATATCAACTTTCAATACATCATAGCTTCCTACGAGGTATCTACTATTCTGTATATTCGAATTGTTTCACATTATATATGTATCTTATCATTTCATATATCAAAATCAATCAATCCATCCATCGGAAAATAAAATTGGCTATTAATCAATCCGGAAAAAAAAAAAGATTTTTTACCAATCAAAAAAAAACTCAATTAGCAATTATCTCAATTTGTTTTTCTATTTTACAATAATTTATGCATGTTTAGTTTCAATCCATTTTATTTATATTACAAATCTTTATTATTCACTCAATATTCAATAATTAATTGTTTTGGGCAAGAAACTCGTCAATAAGTTGTTGTGGGTTGGAAAAATTCTCTCAAGACAATTGATCATTACATTCTCGAATTATACAATCAATTCGGTCAACGAATACATATTTTCGAACGAACTTTTCAGTTCGCGTCAATCAAATACTATATGCAATCCATGAAAAATTGTTCTCAAGCAGAAAAGTATCCCCACTCTTGTTATATATATATATATATATATAACAATTTATCTTTTAAAAATCTTTCTTTCAATATACATAAGTGGACTAATAATGACTATGTCATCGTTTATCACGGTTCACTCTTAAATTATTCCGTTCATAAAATCTTGAGCATAAAATTAAGAATAAGATGAGTTAGAACTCTATTAATAACAAATTAAATCATTTAAATATGAAAAAAGTTAATAATATATATATACTTTAAGAGGTGCAAAAAAGTGAATTATTTTTACTTACGTTATAAATTAGTAAATTGTGAATGCTAATTTATAAAATATTAGTCGGAAATAAAATTTTGGGTTAAAAAAATATAGTTTGGTACAAATTATTTACTTTACATAGAGTATAAAAAAAAGGCCTACACCTCAATAATATAGCGTAGAAAACATAAAATAACGTAAGCTGTTACTAGTTATAAAGATCTCATTTCCATAATATATAATATTCTTCTTTGGTTTTGGACTGTGTCTTTCTTGATGATTTCAATTTCTCTTTGTTGCTTTCTGTGAGGTACTTTCTCTATCATATTTGTAGTAGTAGTAGGATGTTATGTTACGAGTTCGATGTGAAATTTGAGGACTGAATAAATGCGAGTGCGTGTTTATATCTGCATCATTGTTTTTAGTTGTTCATAATCACTAGCCACCCAGCAGGGATTGATGAAATCTTGGCAAATCCCTTTCAATTGAATAACACCGTTGGAGTTTAGAATCACATTGGCAAAAGAAATTAATGTTTTAACTTATTAAGAGCCATTCTGGAGTAGACGAGAAGCAAGTGACGAAGATAGATTCACCTAGATTAAGGCCTTAGACCTCAATTAATGCTTCAATGCATCTTCCGAGTAAAAATCTTTTTCAGATATTTTTATCTCTCTGTATACTATTAAGGTTCAAACACATACTAAAGTCTAAAAGTGGCTAACAATACAGGACCATACATCACCCAGATTTAAAAAAAAAAAAAGGGAAAAAAACAGAAACAAAACCATATAGTTAACTGTTCTAGTTAATAAACCACTGCCCAAAACCCCAAAACAAATGAGTGATAAATTTTTCATCAGGATGAAAAGAAGGGCCAGAAACACAGAGCCCCCACCCAGGAGAGGACCAACAACAGGGATACGTATAAATGTTGATTCTGTTTCAACTTTTCAGAATCCATTAGGCCAACATCCAAGGTGGCACTTGCGTTTTGGACAAGGCAGTGCCCAAAAATAAATGACGTGAAGAACCTAAAAGAAGCTGCGCTTGTTTGGACAATCTGATGCTCGATGCCCAGACTCCCCACAATTAAAACAGGACCCTCCAAAACCACCTCTGCAGAGCACATTGGGATGTCAGATCAGTTATGCACAGAAGTGTCACACAGATGAAACATGTCCTGACTTGTTGTCTAGGAAGAAAAATTACAAACAAGTGTTAAAAGTAGTCATTTGTACACTAACCTGTCTGACGATGAAGATCTGCCTGATGATCGTCTACCGCCAATTGGCCAATCATCACCACTGGATCTTCCAGCTCGAGACCAGCTACTGCCAGTTTTATTATTACTTCTACTGCCTCTCCTATATGAATCACCAAAATCATCATCAGAGTCTCGGCCTCCATATCCCCGTGAGCTTCTAAAACCGCCTCTCCGATCCCTAGAACCAGAACCTGAACCTCTTCGGCTACTACGATCTCTGTCAGAGAACTTCCCATAGAAATCACCTGGTGGCCCATCATCTTGCAAGGCAGGCAACTGCCAACAAAGCAGCATAAACATTTATGTTTACACAATCAGTGATGCGATAAATCATACAAAAGAAAATATGATGTTCTGGTTGGGCAAAAGCAGAAGATAATCATAATCCTTGTATGACTACGGAATAAAGATGTATTTACCTTGGTAACCTTGGTTATAGTGTTTCCAGGTGGTATCTCCCTGTTAAGTAACTCTTTAGCAATTTCCTCTGGAAGATCGAAAACAGCCCCTTGAACCTGATATTAGGAATTGGTAACATGATCAAACAACTTGGATAATGTGGGTGCATTCTGACTAGCACTGTAATTCCAATCAAAATGAGCACAAAAAATAACTCAATATAATTCAGATACAAACCCTTTCATCTGCAATTAAATGTATTTTTCCAACTTCATCAGCAGCTGGAGAATAAACCTCAGCCAGAAACCCAGTGACTGATCTTGCGGAGAAGTATCTTCTACTATCTGAATCTCGGATCAACTGCAATGTAACCCATCCCTAGAATACCAAAGTTTTTTAACGAACCAATCAGATAACATAAGGCTCCGAAAAACAAAATACGTATTTTAAATTTTAATTTCCACTTAAATATTATACACCACACTGGTCCAGATCACCCACAAAAATTTTGTGGAGATCTAGTTGGGAGAAGACAACATTAACATCAAATTCCTAGAGACCATGCATGAAAACCTCGATAGACTATTGAATGAGTGACAAACCTACACTAGCTTTCCATGCACTAAGATAAACTCACAAGTCACAGCAGCAGTTGGGAATGAACCACGAACTAAGATCATTATCACTGGAAAGTCATTACAGGATGTCTACAAGCTGATTGTTAAAACACAACGAGCAGTTTGTTGAAACAATAAAGCTAATCCCATATATTTTAAACAACCCCCACCCCCCTGCCCCCACCAAAAAAAGGAACCTAATTACATAAAACAAAGGCAGGGTAGAAATCATTTAATAGATGACATCATTCTTAGAAATATATGATTCCCGATACCTGTTCATGGTTGATTAAAGATCGGGACGATGGAGGACGAGAGAATCCACTCATTTGTGCTAGTGCAGCTGCAAGGGCACTTGTTCCCTGTTCTTCAATCAATTTTTGTGCAGTTGGTGTAAAAAACTCAACAGACTCGGGATGAACCCTATTGAGCGTGGCAACAACTTGCTCAGCAGATGCCTCCAAAATCTCTTGTATACCGGGTGGACTGATGAATTCAAATTTGCAGCCTACATCACGCTCTAGAGATCTAACTGTTCTCCTCTGGCTACTGGTGTACATAAGAATAGCAGTACCTTGTTTCCCTGCACGCCCAGTACGACCAGAGCGATGCACAAAAGTCTCCGGATCATTGGGAAGCTCATAATGAATAATCTGAAGGAAACAGGTGATCAACAAGGTTTAGTACTGATCGCAGTATTGATAAGAAGCTTCTAAGTCAAATATGGATCATAAATTTCTGTTGGTAAATAAATTTGAGACAATGAAGGCTTAGTTAAATCTAGGTAATATCCCAAAACTCGAACTATTAAACCTAATCCCCAAATTATAGGTTTTTCAAGTTCTTTGGTTTATTCAGCATCAGTTGCATTAGATCTAAATGAAGAAAACAAGAACAAATATTGCTGGAATTTTAACAGATTTGCACATAACACTGGAGATCGGATAGTTATATGTGGACAACATACCAAATCAACATTAGGAATATCAAGTCCACGGGCTGCAACATCAGTGGCAACAAGAACTGTAAATTTTCCTTGTCGAAAACCATTCAATGTTCTCTCTCTTTGATGCTGAGATATATCACCATGTAATGCTTCAGACATTATACTATTTGTTAATGCCAATGATACTTCATCAGCATCTCTTTTTGTCTGCGTAAAAACTATAGTCTTCCCACCCTTAGCATAAACCTAAAAAACATAATAACATTCAGTAAAATTATTGAACCACCACCATAAAGATAGGAATTTACACTGACACAAAATCTTGCTTGTAAAATATATCATAAATAAATAAAAAATAACGGACTCAACAATTAACAACTTGCAACAGCTAACACAACCAGTCCGAAACTAGGTAATTAGGACTAGGATTACTAGTAGGAGACCGGATAAACTTAATCAAATTTCCTAGTTCTGAATGATACCATAAGTTCGCATACAGATATGTGCATGTGTATATAGAGACTACCAAACTAAAATAGAAAAAGGTCAACAATCGGTTACTTACACTTATAAGATCGGAAAGAATTGTTCGCTTTGAAGTGGCAGTTGCTGATATAGCAAAAAGTTTTATCCCTTCTGCGAGCTTTTCTTCTTCATCGCCAACCTTGATTAAAGAAAAAGAAAAGCACATTTATCGTTTTTCCTTATTTAGCTTTAAATGCATCAAAATCATGTAACACAATATTGCCTGAATTATTTGCTGATATGGAAATGAAATTCACAAGTAATTAAGGTTATGCTGCAACAAGAAAATCTGAAGAAAAAAGAAGCAACAACGAATACATTTGGATTAGGACTCATTCCAGGTAAGAAGAAAATACCAGATCTATTGTCAATGGATTGTCCAAATACTTTCGAGCCAATTTCTTTACCCAACTTGGCATAGTTGCAGAAAAAAGCATGCTCTGCCTCTCTGATGGGAGCTTTTCCAATATTACTTCCACATCCTCCTCAAACCCAACAGCAAGCATCTGATCCGCTTCATCGAGGACCAGGTACTGAACTTCATTCAGTCTAAGGCTGTTCCCATTGATTAGGTCAATTATTCTACCAGGCGTCCCAACAACTACATCAACTCCACGTGAAAGCGCACTTTGTTGAGTAACATAGGAAACACCCCCGTAAACACAAACTGTGCTCAGATAAGGTGCAGATTCCTTTATCTCCTTCTCTACTTGCTTTGCTAACTCCCTGGTAGGTGCAAGAACCAACACTCTGGGGAGGCGACCAGACCGCCTGAAAGAAAGAAGAAACAAAAGCATATGATGGTTAGTTATACATACATCAAGCAAAAGATGAAATAAAAAGAAGTGTATTGCATAGAGTAGAAAGAATGATTACCTGAGAGAACTTGAATGTTCATCTTCAGTAAGGCCTTTAATAATGGGAATCCCAAATGCTAGTGTCTTGCCAGTCCCAGTCTTTGCCCGAGCAATGATATCCCTACCTTCCAATGCCGGTACCAACACCGCTCTCTAATCGCAAAATACAAACCAGAAAAAGTAAGTCATCACATTGCTAACTATCATTCCTTAATTAGTGTTTTCTGTGTCAGACATTATTATCGCTGTACAAAATTGCGGCAAGCTAATCAATCTTGCCCAGGAAAATTTCTCAAATAATAAACCGAACGCAAACAATCATTGGTCGCTAAAATTCAAACCTGAATGGGGAAAAGATGCGAAATCCCACGCTTGAGGAGGGAATCAACGAGGCGCGAAGGAAGGCCAAGCTTGGAAACGTCGAGTTCTTCAGAGCTAACAGCAGAAGATCCCTCGTCGGTTTCAGAGCCAAAGCCGGCAAAGTCATCGTCGTCGGGGAAGTCATCACCGCTGCCTATCCCCTTGAATGCTTCTTCGCTGAGGACCGAAGAATTTGGAGTGGCAATGGCAGAAGTAACAAAACTAACAGTGGGCTTAAAACCTCCCTTGCCATTGTTAGTAGAAAGGTGTGCTCTGCGAACGTTGTTGAAGTGGGACTTGCTGTCCAAGCATTGCAAGGAAAGAGAGGAAGAAGAAGTAGTAGTAGTAAGCGGTGGTCGTTTGTGTAGGTCGAGAGTTGTAGAGGGAGTTTGGTATATGGAAGAAACTCCAATCAAAGAAGCCATATTGGGAATTTGAGTAGCTCCAGGGTCTCCAGGTGTTTGTTGAAAGTTCTCACAGAGAAGGGTGGGTTTATGGGGGGGAAAAGGAGGAACGAAGAATGAGAAAATGATAAGGCCACGAAGCTATTTGGGAATGTATGGCCTTTCCAATATCCACGACCGCCTCTCTCTGTTTCTCTCTCAACTCGATGTCTGGATAATTTGGCTTCAGATATTTCCACACACTGACAAATTATGGGATATTACCTCCTTATCATCTCAAATATTTTACCCCTTTTGTATCATCTCAATGTAATTATTAGGTAAGAATGGTTTTTTGTGCACTAGTTTTTTTTATTATTTACAGTGGAAGTATTTAGTGATTAATTTTTTATTGACTTAAAATATTTTTATTTTAAAATAATGTATTTGATTGGTTCATTGTCCAAATATTTTTTACAAAGTTAGTTATATTTTTAATTTCAAAATTAAATAATAGAGTTAACACTGAAATTGGTTTTCAAAAAATTTTAGATAGAATACTTTGTTCTTGAATTGGTATTTTTGTCTTTTGAAAAAGATTAATTTATTTTACAATAATATTTTTATAAAATTAATTATTTTATAATAAATTGTATTAAAAAATTTGATTGAAAATAATAAAAAATTAATCTATTTTATATGAATAGTTCTTGAAAATTTATAGAATAATAAAATTTTGTTGAAACTAATTTGAGTATTTACTTTAAATAATATTAAAAAAAACTAAGTTGAATATAGTATAAAAAAAATTTTAAGTGTATCGGCTACATTGGTGTTCCAGTTATTTTAACCATTAATTTTAATTAATATATATTTTTTATAATTCAGATCAACGGTTAAAATAACTAAAACACCCATATTCTTGTTATACTTTTTTTTTTTGGTATACTAAACGGGGCTGGAAGCCCAAAATTACATTATAGAAATAGTTCGGGGTAGTACAACCCCTCTCGCATCATCTAAGACAATGTTCCTAAGCTCTGCAGATGGTAAGTCAACAAAATGAAATCCCGGTGCTGCCATCAAGTTTTTACGGGATAAGAAGTCTGCTCCTCTGTTTCCTTCCCTGTATGTATGTCTGAATTCAATTTTCCATTCCCTTATCGTCATTTGGTGAATTTGTCTAACTAGTGGCTCGTGATGATTCATGCATCGCTTGGGTTTGATCATTAGGTTGTACACCACTCTAGCATCAATTTCAAACACGATTCTTCTTAGTCCAAGCTCCCAAGCTGTTCTCAATCCATGTAGCAGTCCCCATAATTCTGCCTGAAAAGCTGTACAATTTCCTATATTCACCATATATCCAGCTAACCATTTATCGTGTTCATTCTTAATTATGCCACCGCATCCCGCTTTTCCAGGGTTGTCCAAGGAGGTTCCATCTGAGTTAATTTTAATTCATCCAATAGGGGGCGGCTTCCACGAGACTTGTATCTCTCTTTTTCGCTTGAGATAATTGATAAGAGGCTCTTTTTTAAAAGCTTCCTTTATGTTTTGGACGTAAGCCATGATGGAGGTTTTAGCTTCCGCTGGTCTTGTTGTAGCTTGGGTAAATATTTCTTTATTACGCCAACGCCACAACCACCAACAAGTTACCAGGAAGTATGTCTTCCATTTTTCCTGATTAATTCTACCAATTTCTGTTATCAAGTTCCACCTCACTCAAAGATTAAAAGGAGCTCTAAAGAACATGTTAAAGTGCTGCGGATGAATTAATTGATGCCAAACCTTAGCAGCTGGGGGGCAGTCCCTTAGTACTTGTAGAATTGTTTCTTATTGGCCTTGGCAGATGTGACAGTTCGGATTACTACCGAAAAGCCTTGCTCTTCTCTCTGCTGTTAAGAGTCTTTTGTGAATCATCAGCCATCCGAAACATTTTATTCTTTGTGGTCCTTGCCAGCTCCACAGGATTTTCCAAATTCTATCTTCAACTTCATTATTATTATTACTTAAGCACTTGTAAGCGCTTGCTATGGTAAACTCCCCATCTTTCGAAAGATTCCAAAGGATTATGTCCTCACCTCCTTCATCAATTGGAGGAGGAGTTGCTCTTATCTTTTGGATAGCTTCGTGTGGGAGATAGCGAGCAAGAAAATGTAGGTTCCACTCTCTAGTTTCTAGTCTAATCTCTCTCACCTTGAGGCTGAGAAGCTCTTCTTCTAGAGATTTTGTCACTTTCAAACAAAGTTGCCCTTCATTTCTAACCCAGGGGTCAGTCCAAAAGTTTATAGTCTTTCCGTCACCCACCGTGAACTCTATATGTTTTATCAGTTTACTCCATTGAGCAGCCAGATTTTTCCACAAAGGAAAATCGGTTTTATAGGTTTCCATACCTTGTAGGGGGTTTCTTCCCCTCCCGTACTTGCTATACATCACTCTGACCCAAAGCGCCTCCTTTTTTGTGAACAATCTCCATAGTGTCTTCATTAGAAATGCTTGATTCATCACATGAATCCTTCGAAATCCTAAACCTCCCAGCTCCTTTGGTTTACAAATTTGTTCCCAGCTGATTGCATGAATTTTCTTGTTATTTTGATCTTCTCTCCAGATGAATTTTCGTTGAAGCTTCTCAACTTTGGCTCCTATCCCTTTTGGTATGAGGGAAAAAGGCATGTCAAAATTTAAATACGGACTCACAACTGATTTAGCCAAAGTGATGCGTCCCGCCATTGATAGACAATTGACTTTCCAACCCTTGAATTTTTCTTTAACTCTATCCAGGATATTTTTGTATTTTTTTTTTTACTTTTTTGACCATTAGTTAACAAGGCTCCTAAATATCTCCCCAAACAAGAGACTTCTTGAAAATTGCATGCTCCCTTTATACTTTCTCTAATATTATGTTCCACATTTTTTGAAAAAAAGAATAGATGACTTTGCCACATTTATTTTTCATTCCTGATGCCTCTTTAAATCCTTTGAAAGTTTTCTTGATTTGCTTTATTTGGGATAGAGATGCCTCTGCAAAAAGTAAAAGATCATCTGCAAATTGTAGATGTGAAATTGGAAGTCCATCTCTTCCTACCCTCATCGGCTTCCATAGTCCCTTCCCAATATCATCCTCTATGGCATGAGATAATTTCTCCATGGCTATGACAAACAAGTATGGAGATATGGGGTCTCCCTGTCTAAGTCCCCGATTTGGTTGGAACGTCTCCGTTTTACACCCATTCCAGAGTACCTTGTATTTCACCGACTTTACACAGGCCATAATAATCTCCAGCTCCTGCTTTTTTATGCCAAACTCCCTCAAAGTGGCTTCCAGGAAGTTCCAATTTAATCTATCATACGCCTTCTCAAAATCTATCTTGAGAGCCATGAATTTCTTCTTCCCTTTCATCCTCTTCATATCATGGGTCATCTCTTGTGCTATGATAATATTATCATGTATATTTCTACCCGGTACGAAGCTTGATTGGCAGGGAGATATACGATCTTGAATGGTAGGTTTTAACTTCTCAACCAGAATTTTTGTGATGCATTTGTATATAACATTACATAATGAGATTGGTCTGAATTGTGTGATGAACTCCGGCTGATTTACCTTAGGGATCAGAGCCAAAAGGGTATTGTTGATGTTCTCTATCTCTCTTGGGTTTCTCCAAATATCTGCTACATATTTTGTAATCGATTCACCCAAAGTCTTCCAATTATCTTTGAAAAAGAGGGCTGGGTACCCGTCCTCTCCAGGAGCTTTTAACGATCCTATGTTGAACATGGCATTTTTAACATCCTCTGCGGAAGGTAGTCAACACAAGTCTTCATATTGTTCCTCTTCTGATCTTGGGAAGGTATTTTCAGTAACAAGGATTGGTCTTCTTATCATCTCATCTTGATAAAACTTTTTGAAAAAATTGAGTGCTATGAGCTTTAACTCTTCAACATTCTCGCACCATGAACCATCCTCCTTTCTTAATTTTAAGATGCGGTTCCGTCTTCTTCTAATGATTGTTTTGGTGTGATAGTACTTCGTATTCCTATCACCCTCTACAATCCATTGTTGTCGTGACTTTTGAAGCCAAAAAATTTTCTCTTGGTCAAGAATCACATTAAGCTCCTCCTGTAAATTCTTTTCAAGTTCCACTAAAAATGGGTTCCTTCCATAAGTAGGTGACTTCAGAAAACCATTCAATCTATTTAAGAGTCTTCTTTTCTTCTTAAAAACATGGCCAAAATCTTCTATATTCCACTTTCTCAAACCCTCTGTCATGATGCTTAGTGCTCTGGGAACATCAACATCCTTATTCCATAACTCCTTTACAGCTCTTGTAAAATCACTGTGTGTCTTCCACATGGCCTCATATCTGAAGGGTTTTTCACCTTTATCCACTCTTTCTGGTTCTAGTGAAGCTAGGAGAGGATGGTGATCTGAGTTAACTCTTGGAAGTATGTTTATATTAGCATTTGGAAATGCAATTCTCCCATCAGAGTTTGAAAGAGCCATATCCAGTCTCTTATAGACTCTGTTCAACCCTCCTCTAACTCTCCCAACTCATGTAAACTTTGAGCCAATATATCCCATGTCAATTAAACCACATTCCTCTATCCATCTCTTAAAACGATTCACAGCATGCATGTCTAGAGTAGCACCTCCTTTTTTCTCATCTGCCTTACTAATATCATTGAAGTCTCCAATCAAAAGCCATGGCAATTTCATATCAGGCGCAATTTTCTTCATTTCTTCCCAAAGTTTAGATCTCAAGTGAGCATGTGGGCTAGCATACACTATTGTTAGGCACCAAACTCTTCTCTTAAAATCAACAATTTGTAAATGAAGGAACTGCTGATGGTTTCTCAACACCTGTACATTCAGGTTAGGATTATTCCACAAAACCCAAATGCCTCCTGCAAACCCCTTAGCCTCCTCCCTAATACAATAATTAAAACTCATTTCTCTAATCACCTTATCTGTTGTGTCACCACTACACTTTGTCTCCAATAAAATTACCATATCAGGTCGATACTGTTTGCAGAGTTCTTTTACGGTGCGTATAGATGCCTTGTTCACACACCCTCTAATATTCCAAGATAACAGATCCATGGAAAAAGAACAAAAGGAAAGGAATAGACAAGCAAATAAGCTGTACAGAACCTGGGCCTCCAAGCACAATCAACAAGCATCCAACATAATCTCTTCCTCCCTTGGTGGGGCATCTTCCCTGGCTTCATTTCCCTTTTCATACTGTATCATGGCTTCAACAAGCATTTCAGACTCTACCGAGACAACATCCGGTGGTTTCGGGTCAGGTGGATTATCAAACTTCATGTCCTCCCTTCCAGTGTTTTCGACTAGAATTGATTGATCTGTTGAGGGTTGAGTAAGGGTCACCCAGTTCTCCTGAAAATGATGGGGGTTGTTCTCGGTGTGCATGTCTTCTTGCAGAGGTTGTTGCTGTGTGGGTTGTGTTCTGTTATGGTTTGGTAGGTGGTTCAACTTGTTTTCAGATTTAGAGAGCATAATTTGTTCAATTTGTGAGTTTTTGCTTTGATTGTCAGAGCTAGGGGTCAGGGATTTGTGATTCCGTTTGGGGCTTTGATTTGGACTGGTGGTTTCAATAATAGTTTTCTATTGTGGATGGGCTCTTTGGTTTGCAAGGATTTTTGGGCTGATTTTTTTGTTTTGAGTATCTTTGATTTCTGAATTTTTTTCCCATTGCTTTCCTTTTGGACCGCATTTTGAGTGTCACTAAAGGCGGATATATCTTTTTGCGTTACATTCCTCTCTCTTGCTCCTTTGTCATTGTCATTAGTATCATTGTGTGGTTCTTCCTCAGCGTGCAGAACGGAAAAACGTGACCTCTGCTGTACGTTGATGTTGTCGGCCTGTATCTTTTCTTTTACATTATTCACCCCATTACTTGTACCTTCTCCTGCTGTAGTGGATTTCTTTCCACGCAACGGCCTTTGAACGATCATCCAGGGACCATAGGCCCCTTCATATTCTTCTGGACTAGCCTCAATAACTTCTTTACCCTTTGTTTTTGCTTTAGTTCCACTTATTCCCCCATTTTCTTCCTCCCTTGTCTCCGTTTGCTTCTGGTCATTCCTAACTTGTGTCTGGTTCTTCAGATTTGGACATTCACTTTTTTCATGCCTAACACGTCCACAATGGAAGCAAACCTGATGTAGTCCCTCGTACTCCATTATGTGTATATTTCCATTGATGAGGTATTATGAGACTAACGGCTTAGTTAAGTCTATTTCAACACATATCCTGGAAAATTTGCCTCTGGATATTTGTGAAGTGTTGGTATCAACTTTGATGGTTCTCCCCAAAATATTTCCTATTTTCTCCAAAACAATCCTATTATAATATTCAATAGCCAAACATGGCAATCTGATCCAAGCTGCAATGTTGTCTATAGTGGCTTTACTTGGGTTGAAATCAAGTTTCCAGAGTTGAATAGTGAGATAGTGATCTAGTATCTTCCATGGTCCCTCCATGAGTGCATAATCTAGATCCTCTGCATTGTAAAAACGAACAAGAAAATAGTCATTTCCAATGTCTATGACATCCAAGCTTCCCATTCTGCTCCACATAGCTTCTAGTCTTCTCTTAATCACTGCCAGCGAGACTTTTCTTCCCAAAACTTTTACTATGAGCGACTCCCACCAGTGTTTTCTCAAGTCATATTTAATTGATTCGCTTATCACCAGGTTGTATAGGCCGTTGGGTGTTTTCTCTATTTTTATTCCCAATTCCTCATTCTCGTCATCTGAGCTTCCTAGGTGGTCGGTCGCTACTCTGTCGCTGTTCTCAGTTCTGGGCTCTCCTCTGTTTGTACCCTTCTTGACCGCTTGGGCAAAGGATTTCGGAGCTGCTTCTTTTCTTCCCTCTGAAGGCCCTTCCACCTGTTTGGGTCTCATATCCATCTCTGCAGATACTGCCATATCCTTCGTTGATTCTTCCTCCATCCATTCTTCGTATCTCGGCGGGTTTGCTTCCTCCCCTGTAAAATCAGTTCCGTCAGTGGCTTTCTTCACTTTTTTTGACGTTCAGTGGACTAGTGCCCCTTCAATTCTTTGTTCTTCTCTTGGGCTGTGTGGGCGAGCTGCCCCTCCCCTCACAAAACCCCCTCTCATCTCCGTTCCTCCAATCCCTAGAGTCAGTGTAAATAAATCTCCAGAAGTGTTGCTTCTTGTTATACTTGAAACTCTTCCGTTAGTATATAGGCTCTTGTATTGTTCAAGGAGAGGCCCATGAAAGGATTTGATGGCTCAATTTTTTGAGCTTTCAATCAATAATTTACAAATATAGTTAGTTTAGAAAATCTTTTAGAGGTAATAACTAACAAATCATCATCGCTTGGTGTATTGGAGATTTGAACCAGAATTTTTGGTTTTCTAGCTGGAGGAGAGAAGGACGGTTATCTAATGAGATGGATTATGTTCACATTTCTGATTCGAATCTCCGGATACAGGATATTTGGTCGGTTGGTAGGTGGCATTTGGATACTCTTTATTCCCCTTTATCTCAAAATCTAAAAGCTATTTGGTTGGGAGGAGCGGGAGAATTGGCTTTGGCTTTGGCGTCAGCTTGTTCCAGAAAAGCATAAGTTTTTGGCTTGGTTGTGTCTTAAGGAGGCTCTTCCTACTGCAAGTTTTCGCTTTAGAAGAGGGATGTCATCATCAGATAGGTGTCCAAGATGTCTTTCTAGCCAGGAATCAGTTTTACATTATATTTGGGATTATCCAAAAGCTCAGCTTGTCTGGCATAGGTTGGATATTTCTTGTCATCCTTTGGATTTGAAGAACTGGTTCTTGTATCATAGCAGAGAGCATCCGTTCAAATTCTTTTCGGGACTTTGATGGATATGGCGAGTAAGGAATAATGATATCTTTAATCCTCATGAAACTTGGCCTCCGAAAAAAGTGATTTGTCTGGCATTATCTTCAGAAAAGGAGCTTAGGAATATTTTTGAATTACAACGTATGTCCATTCCCTCTACTCTAAATGGTTTTTGGAATCCTCATCCATTGGTACTTTTAAGATTAATTGTGATGCTAGTTATTTTGGTTCGGGTGATAGTGTTGGTTTTGCTTGTGTTATTAGAGATTGTAATGGGAGTTGGCAAATGTGGTGTTTGGGAATGATTGAGAGTAATAGTATTCTTCAAGGAGAATTGTTTGCCATTTGGAGAGGATATCTCTTAGCTTGGGATGTGGGTCAACGAGATGTTATTTGTGAGACAGATTATGTGAAAGCATTTAATCTTGTTACTCAAGATGATTTTGGGCTTATTGATCCATTGGTGCTCAAAATAAGAGATATCATGCATTGGAATTGGCGTGTTGACTTTCGTTTGATTATGAGAGATGCAAATACGATGGTAGATACTATGGCAAAGATGGCGATGAAGTTACAACTTTCACATGTGGAGCTTCTTTCACCTTGGGAGAAATTTAAGAGTAGTCTTAAACGAGACTGTCCTTCTATTTAAGCAGTTTCTTATTTTGTTTGTTTTGTTTTTCTTTATTTAGTTTATTTCAGTCACCAAAAAAACTAACAAATCATCATATTTTGGTTTCAGGGGCAAATCATTTTGTTTGAGATTTGTTACAATGTCTACCATTCAGTTAAATGTTATACTAACAAGTTGTTTGCAGGAGAAAAAATCTGTAGTGCTCTCTATAATCTCATCTCTAACAAATTTAAAAAATTACAGGTACTTATCCAACAGATTACACTACCATGGTCGTGGGAGTTATTATAGATAATACTTATCAAATTATCAAAATCCATGCATTTTCCTAATAATAGATTAATAGTAGTGAAGTAATCCCCTCTTGGTTTTGTTTCTCCTATTTCTCGTGAAACGTACGCGCTTGGGCGTGTTGGAAATTTGGAATAATAAGCATGCTAGCGCGTTTCGGTATAATAGGTCCGAACCTAAAGCAAAAGCAGTGATAACCGATAACTTAATTACATTAATTATACCAATTATACGAATATTAATTCATTAATTACTTCCATTCTGGATACAGGTGGTTGTGCTTTTCGGCACTGTATTTCCTTTTTCTCTGTTCCTTCTTGGCAAAGCCAACAGCCGCCATTATTGTTCGAGTTTCGACTTGCCACCGCACCATTCACCTTCTTCTCCTCTCTGCAATTCTTCCCTCTTCCTCTCAGATCTGCTCCCTTTTCTCCCCTTTCCCTTACATACGCACACACTAGGGTTTTAGAGTTAAACTTCCATCCCCAATTCTTCATCAATGGGGGTGCTGGTTCCTGCTTTCCTCTACATCACCGCTTTCATATGCACCCTTGGAGCTATCGCTTTGGCTATTATTCATATCTACAGGCATCTCCTCAATTACACTGAGCCTACCTACCAGCGATTCATCGTACGCATCGTCTTCATGGTCCCTGTGAGTTCTTTCGCTCTTTCTATTCTCGATCCCTATTATCCTGCTTTGTTAATTGCATGAACTAGTTTTTAGTGGATAGAACTAGAATAATTAGAGTTCGCTTATCTACCAGAGTTGACATTATCAAATCAGATGCACATCACGGTACCTTTCAACTTCAGATAAATGGATTTGATTTTTTAACTTCCAGTGTTAAATTGGAAGCAGAAAAGCCATTGACTTAATCTTGAAGTTCCATTGGCAATATTGAACATTTGATCTTTATGATTTATTTTAAACTTTTTAATGTAATTATTATTCTCTCGCAGGTTTATGCGCTTATGTCATTCTTGTCCCTTGTTCTACCTGACAGTTCGATCTATTTTAATTCCATACGGGAAGTGTAAGTTCGTATGCGTTGTTTTCCCCTATTTCTTCTCTTATTCGGTTGTTGCTGATATTAAATCTGATTACATTTTTGTTCATTCCTATTTCATGTTTCACATGCTTTCTCTTCTTGGTCTGCATGTTTTGGGTGATTAGTTTGCAATTACCAGCTTATATGAATATGAAAACTATATATTTCTGAATTATATATATTTCTACTCTACTCCATTCCTGAGTTAATGAAGACTCAGAAGTAGTTATGTATGGCTTTCTTAGATGGAGTGTTCGGAAACCCCCTCTATGTTGCTACCCAGAGCTCTCTGATACCATAATGAATTAATAACCCTACTTTACATGGAGTCTAAATTCATTGGATATCAAATAGTCTTGGATCCTTCAAATAGATTGATTTATCTATTATCTGTCTAGCTCAAGTGATTTTACCCTGTTAGCCAGTAACTTCTGAAAATTGCTCAACATAAGTAATATTCTTCCGTATAAGATGAGACTTAGGCAGTGTACTGTAGAGGTTTGCTGCAAAAGCAGACGTCCTAACATTTGCAGTCAAAAGAGAGGAAAGGCAATATACCATTTCTTTTCATACGTAGAGCTAATTTTCAGCTATGTGATTTATATTCATCCAGCATTCTGTTGTCTGCTCTTAAATTATAATGAGATTCACAGATATATTTGTATTATCCTGGAGCCGTTTGTTAATTTGTATCTTTTCTACTGTTTTAGTTACGAGGCATGGGTCATTTATAATTTCCTATCACTATGTCTGGCTTGGGTTGGTGGTCCTGGAGCAGTTGTAATAAGTTTGAGTGGTCGAGTTCTGAAGCCGTCAGTGTGTTTGATGACTTGCTGCTTTCCTCCTATACCGCTGGATGGGTGAGTTTGTGCCTGATTTATAAATTTTTGTATTAAAAGTTTACGTGCCAGAATATATCTATATTCTCCCTGCAAACCGATCCCTTCTATGGAATTCCATTTTTTTCCCTGGAATCAGGATCTTTGTCAGTTGGTAGTGTGTGTGGTTATGGTACATATATTGTATGGAAATTTGTTTTTGAGGGCTTTTGGAAAATAAAAATTTGTGCCAATGAAAAAGGACTTGTAACATGCCAGCATGATCTTTATTGCAAATTTATGGTTCTTCTCTCACTCTTGGAACTTCTAGTGCAGGCGTTTCATACGTAAATGCAAGCAAGGGTGTTTGCAGTTTGTGATTTTGAAGCCCATTTTAGTGGTAGTTACTCTCATACTTTATGCGAAGGGGAAATATAAGGATGGAAATTTCAATCCAAAGCAGTCATACTTGTACCTGACTATTATATATACACTCTCGTATACGATGGCTTTGTATGCTCTTGCCTTATTTTATATGGCCTGTAAGGATCTCCTCCAGCCATTCAATCCAGTTCCAAAGTTCATCATAATAAAATCTGTTGTATTCTTGACTTATTGGCAGGTACTTACTTTTCATGCTGCTTTTCTTTTTATGAAATATGATACGTTCTTTCCTATTTTCAAATTTCAACTCCTTCAGTCATGCAGTAATTTTTTTTTTTTGGGGGGTGGGGGTGGTTGGCAATTTTATTAGTTTTCAAGACCATGGTAAAGGATGTAAATGTTATGCAAAATAGGAATAATCTTCAATCCTACATAATGCTGTTGAGCAACAATAACTGCACTTTGGTCACAATTTGAATAGAATGAAATACCCAAAATAACTACTTGATATTACAGTTATTTGGTTATGATTTCTTCTCATTTCCATCCATTAGGCACAAAGTGCCTTGAAACCCACTAGTAATACTCTATAAGGATGCTTTATTTGATTTTCATATGATCGGTACTTTGTTTTGGGCACTTTTTTCTGACCTCCCAATACAATTTTTTTCCCAGTGTTAATTTTGGGTTGAATGCACAGTTTTCTATGTCATGGCTTGTTGTACGTGTGTTTATCATTACAACTATAGATTTTTGAAGTAGTTTATTATGTTGTTTGCTTCCTAGGGTGTCTTATTCTTCCTTGCTGCCAAGTCGGGAATCATCAAGAATGCAGATGAAGCTGCTCTACTTCAAAATTTTATCATTTGTGTTGAGATGCTTGTTGCTGCTGTGGGCCACTTTTATGCATTTCCATACAAAGAATATGCTGGTGCTAACATCGGTGGATCTCGTGGTTTCACAGCTAGTCTTGGGCATGCCGTGAAGTTGAATGACTTTTACCATGATACTGTCCACCAGGTGAGTCTCGCTTTGTATTCACGCATTTCAACATTGTCAGCATATGGCGTGCATGTGTCTTGTTGAAATATCCGCCCTCCCTTTGCTTTTCATTTATTAGCTGATTTTTTGATACACCTTAAACTTGTGGCAGTTTGCACCAACGTATCATGATTATGTGCTGTATAACCACAGTGAAGGTGAAGAGGGAGCACGGAAGTACAGATCACGAACTTTTGTTCCAATGGGCCCAGAAATGGATACTGTGAGAAAAAATAAGCATATTTACGAAAACAAGTTAGATGACATACAGCTATCGAGTTTTTCTTCTTCTACCAGTAGCACTCCCTCAAATTCTGGTCCCGTTTCTGATGCTCGTAGTTCTGAGGCAACAAATTCTTCCTTGCTTGTGGATATATCCAGTTCTGCATCTGTACCGTATGATTTGACGGTTATTGACTTGGATGTATCCACTTTCCCTGAAAATGTACCTGCTGCTGATAAAGTTGGTACTCAGGAAAAATGAGGAACATTAGAATCTAGGTTGGTGGGAAAAACATTTTGCTAGAGAGATGAAACTGGGAGGGGCATCTAACGTTCTTTCTGTTCTTGAGAGAACTATGATTCAAGTATGGTTGCTTAAATTCTGGGGAGGGATTTAAGCTGATCCTGTGCGAGCAATTGTGTCTATATACCTTATAAGTCCTTAATCAGCCCCACTTCCAAACCCAAGAAAATTGTCCTTGGTGATGACCTTGGTCTTACTGTAATTGTATTTAATGGTTGTGTGCCGTGTCTTGGTGCACATTGTAGATACAGACAGAAGAGAGCTTATTGACATATATCAAACATGATACACATTCAATTTGAATTAGAATTGATTGATTCTTTTCTCACACGCATACTAATTCCTGTTGGGTTTGTAAAGTTCCATTGCTGTAGTTTTCTGTGTACTTATGTTTGATAATTTATAGATATTAGGTGAAACATGAATAAAGACATTGAGATATGGACATAGAGATATAAAATTGTGTTTGTTAGTGAAACATAAATAAAGACATTGTGGTTTGAAACATTAAATTAGTCTATTTTGTGTTATTCTTGTCAAAAAAGACACGGAGATATCAGGCTGAGATATAACTTATTTATTTTTTTTATTATCACTATCAAGTTTTTATAATTATATTTTTTATCTTTTTATATTTTATTCTAAATTTTGTATAAAAAAATTAAATTGGATTTTTCATTGTTTGTATTATTTTATATTCAGTTTATTATCAAATAAAATACAAAAATATTAATTTTTATATTTTTATTTTTTGTGTTTTATTTTCAGTATTTTGTCTTATTCTATTTTCAAAGTTAAATTAATGGCGAAGTTGAGACAATAACTTAAAATAGTGCAGCATTCCTGTTATCGTTATCTAGCCTCTAATTCGAAAATGTTGGTGTTGCAATTTGTTCATGTATGATTTGTTAAGGGCTTTTACAGTGTTAATGTGCAAAAAGGAGCTATTAAGACGGGAAAATTTAATTTCACAAATTATAAGTGTCACACTTCACATTATCTGAGGAAGGGTTGGGGAAAAAATTTTACTAAACATAAGGCCAAGAGTAGCTATCAATGTGGTAGTTATAGTACCTACACATTGACCTAGCAATATAAAAGTGACGCATGCTACATGGCTTAGTAATTTATGTAATTGGTATTTTTGAATTTACTTGATTATATTGAGGCTTAATTAATTGTGATTACTCCAGAGTTTTACCACAAGGATAAAATGGTCCTTTCAATTAAAAATAAAGGATACGAGTGGTGATTAATGTGAGGGAAAAGACTTATACCAAAAAATAAAAAAAGATATACGAGGGAAAAGACTGATGCAGTATAATTATTGTTATACATGTGCTCTAATTTCTGAACTTTGCATTTGTGAATATTCTGGTTTGAGTAAACTATTTCTATCCATGAAAGTTTAGAACGCTGATAAATCTACCTACAAATAAATAAAACTATTATTTCTATCCATGAAAGATGGATTTTTACTAACAAAACTACCCGAATCCTAAAAAATTATTTGAAATTTCCAAAATACCCTCTAATATAACCTAACTCTAACTTCTCTTTTTACTCCACAGTACCATTTTCACCCAAATCCTCCCTCACCGCCACTCTCATCCCCAACCACCACCACCACTAACATTATCACCATCAAAACCATCCCTTTCTCTTTTTATGCTGCCCTATACACCAGCGAACTCAACGACATTTCTCACCGTTCATCTTCACGCCGCGACGGTGCCATTTGCTGCTTCGAATTCGAAGAAGATGATTATGTTCGAACCTTGCCTCTTTGCTCACAAACCTTCCATGTTGATTACATCGATGCTTGGCTTCGTTCCCACACAAGCTGTCCTCTCTGCCGCGCTGGGGTTCTCTCTGTCGCTTTGCTGTTTGCTCCCATGTTTGCTGCCAGGATCCGACAAAATCTTGACGCCGACGAATATGGCTCGAAATCAGCAGGGGAAGTAAAGGATTGGACCCTAGTTGCAAGGAGAAGAATTCGATTCGGTCGAAGGGGAGTGGAGCGCGGTAGATTTCGATAGATTTTCATAGGAACGGGAAAACCTAGAATAAATGAAAAGAGAACTGTGAGGTTGAGGATGAGGCACTTGAAATCGGGTTTGGTTGTTCGTACGGTTTTAGGGTTGGGAATAGATTTATACATCTGAGATTGCATAGTTTCTTTTTCTGTGGGCTCTGGGTTTAATGGAAAATTGGATATCTCCACCATTGTTACACCAATTGAGGCTGTGAATTCTAACTCTGGTCTCTAGATTTTGTGTATTCAAACTCTGGCATGTGCTTAAGTTGGATGAACTGGGTGTTTCATGATGGGGTGAAGTTTTGAGCTTATAGATAAAGGTTGGGAACCGGTCTGAGAGTAGTAGAGGTGGTGATGGTGGTGGTGGTGAAGAAGAGTTTGAGTAGTGGTGGGATTTGAGATTAGAAAAGTGGTGGTGAAGATAAGGGTAATTTCAGAATTTTAGGTGATTTGTTAGTGTTTGGATAATTTTGTTGTGCGAAATCCATATTTCCTGGGTACAAATAGTAATTTCCTTCTTTTATGGGTAGATATGTCAACGTTTTCAACTTTTGTGGGTATAAATGATAGTTTACTCTTCTGATTTTTAGCTCTGTTGAGAATAGACATAAAAATAGGGAAGAAGAGAGAAGTGGAAGATGACTAATAAATTTTGATCTATTTTGTTTTGTCAATCAAGAATTTTTATTTTTCTTTTTTACATGTGGGCTTTAGTATGTGAGTTGTCAAATTTGTTCAAAATAAAAAAATGGATCTTAACAAAAAAAAAAAATGGATAAGCAATAAAAAAATATTAGAAAATCATCAAAAAAAAATTTTTTGTCATCAATTAACAATTAATATTTAAAAATATAAAATAAAGGTGATTTCTTCCAAACTCATGCCAATTTTGTGGGTAAGTTACCCTTGCTTATGTGTCATCATCACAACCATTGATCAAAAAATTTTTCAACCTTTCATTAATTGATTCATTAAATGTTTTCACACTACATTGTATTCTATATTATTTACATTATACCACATAACATATATGTACTGTAATATGAATGGGTGCAATGTGCAAATAGTTGATTTTTCCAAATCCCTCCCCAAATACCATTCAAATCAAAATCTTCCCTAAATACTATTCAAATGTGCACAGCTTCTTCTTCTACCTCATTCCTCTGATTTCTCCGGTGATTCATCGGCAGGGCCAAATTTTTCCGAACCCCGTTGAAGAGCCTGCCTACTGCTTCTTTGTCTAGGGTTACGTGGTTTTGTGACTCACCGGCAGAGTCCACAGCTTCTTCTTTTACCTCACTTCTCTTATTTCTCCGGTCACTCATCGGCAGGGCCAGATTTTTCTGAACCCCGTCGAAGACCCTGCCTACTGCTTCTTTGTCTAGGGTTACACGGTTGTCCTTTTTTGTGACTCACTGGCAGAGTTCACAGCTTCTTCTTCTACCTCATTCCTCCGATTTCTTTGGTGACTCATCGGCAGGGCCAGAATTTTCTGAATCTCGTCGAAGATCCTGCCTACTGCTTCTTCGTCTAGGATTACACGGTTGTCCTTTTCTGTGACTCATCGTTGAACAACGTAACTCATCCCCTTGCTGGCAAGGTTCCGGCGACCCACGTGCAAAACCCTCTCAGAAAACCCTTGTAAGGCCTACTTCTTCTTCTTCTAGCTCATTCGTTTGTTTTTTTGTTTGTTTTTTTTTGTCGATTTTCACAACCAATTTTGCGTGATTTGTTCTGTTACTCACTTTCTTTAATCACCATTGATCGAAGCAGATTGTTTCAATTTTGAATGCAATAGTTGATCATAGTTGTTCATGGTGGTGTTAAATGTTAATCAGATTGATGGCCAGTGATGCATGCTCCTCAAACACAAGACGAGGCAGAGTGGGAGCCGGCAGACAACAGGAACTGATAGTTGGATATGCAACCTCAAGTTCGCTGCAACCTGGGGATGTAAAAGATGGTGTGGTCCCAAAATGCTTCTGCGGAAAATATGCCATCTGTTACATGTCGAAGACAGACACCAACCCGAATAGGCTATTTTTTGGATGCCCATTGTTAAAGGTAAGCATGCAATTCTTCATGTATGATTACTAAGTTTATGCTAAAATTGGATAAATTTGAATTTTTGGAATGGAGGTTTAGAATATAGATTTTGGTTATTTTTCCTTGCTCAAGTTGTTGTAGATGTGATTTTGAATTGTTGGGAATGGTATGCCTATTGGTTATGAAAATGATTTAATTTTGTAAGCGATTTGCTGTTAAATTGGGTTGATTTTGTATATGATTTGATATTGGTGCTGGTTAATTTTAAAGAATGATTGAGAATTGGAAAAAAGTTTATTTATTGAAAATAGATCTACCTATATTAAAAATGTTGATTGTGACATGAATTGACATGGAAGCTGATCTGATATAAAAAATGGCTTAAAAATTTGAAAGAATTTTTTAGATTTAGAGTTTAGGGATTAATTACAGTGACATATGTGGATTAGATTGAATTGGAGTGTTTTGTACCACCATACATTCATTGTGTTCTATTCGATTTAGGTGACAGAAACACATTGCAAATTCTTTTTCTGGGTTGATGACCACATTGTAAGGGTCAGAGCGGGGGAGGCTACAAGGGGATCAGGTGACGGAAAGAAGAATCATGTTGAAGAACATTTGGGAATGGATAACTTGATAGCCCATGTAGAGGAAAGAATAGTAAACCTAGAGAAGCTGCTGAACAAGAAAAGTAGAGAAGCAGAGTTGAGGAAGAAGACTAGAGAAGCAGCTGCAAGAGAGAAAGAGGCTTCATCAACAAAGTCTAATGATTAGATCAAAACCAAAACCTGAAGCACCTTTATTAGGTTCAGAAACTTAAGAATAATTTCCTTCTTTGTGAATTTTTCTACTAGAATGTAGACACACAATTGCTTGAAGCTTTTAAAGGAAAAATTGTCGATGCCGTTTCTTTGATATGGGCAACATAGTTGGAATTTGATTATGTTTCTAGTGACGTGTTCTTGTTTTACCTATAGATACGTATATGTTTTATGGTATATATTTTTGTGAGTTAGTTTTCGAAGTTCCCTGCTAATTTCAATAGCATATGAAGGCTAATATGTTGTAGTAAGTCGTCCGAATACCAGAAAATAACAACCTTTTTTTTAGTGATATGAATACTTAACATTGCATTCATGTTATAACTCAATGTTTGGCAATTCTGTAAGAGTAGGAATGAGAAGGGCATGACAATATAGACTAATGATTTGGTGACTCCCATGACAAATCATGCAGCCACCACAATAGATAATTGACACGATTTATTTTTCTTCTTATATAGTAAAATTCAATGAGTGTATGGCTTATTGCAGGTCTTACCGTGCAATGGGTTAGGTTGGGCTATCGTCCAAGACAGTAGTGGTGTCTACAATTGTGGTCTTGAAATCTGTGGCCATCATGTAACTTTGTCTTCTAACTTATTTCAATTAGTTTCTTAAATGTCCGTTTATATGTCGTCTTTTTTGGTGGAATCGTGTTACATAGAAAAAATAGGTCAAATTTTGTATGCATGTGTGGATTCATGATCATCCCCGTTGAGTTCTTGTTAGGAATTAAGGTGTAACATAGTAGATGACCAAAGGTGATCGATATTTTTTTCTCCAGTGTTAGTTACTTTAATTAAGTGAATATTTAGTCTTTTTGACATACTTGGAATTGGGCTCGGTGAACTAACCTGGAAAAATATTTATTTTTTGGTAGTTCAAGTCTCTCTAAAAGTAAAGTGGGCTAGCTATCAAATTGGGCCAGCTACAAAAACAATACATAAGTAGAAAATTTAGCTGAGGATTAATGCAGCAAGTGGCTTGAAACCGGTTAAGCTCAACTTTTTCCGAAATTTTAAGTCAAACCAAGTTTCTCCAGGAAACTATTTATTCCATTCATCTGTCTGTCTACACTTACCCTGCTCAATCTTTGTTTGAATAGCATATTTTGGTTGAATATTTGCGTAAAATGTTATTTGGTTAGCTGATATTTGTCATAATCTATATACTAGGATGGTTAGAAATAGAATAACACCATTATAAATCTCATATACACGAGGAAAACTACATGACACAACGAATTAGATAAAATAAAGTTGTTATGTAACCAATGTTATAACAATTAACAGGAGATTTCATTACCCAAAAAAAAAAACCATAAAGAACAACAACTGGAATACTAAACATAGACGTTCAACAAAGTTCCACAATACATTTAGTCGGAGTAGATTTAAATGTGAATTATTTCTAAACCAGAAACATCCCTTCAAAATACTTGAGTGTAAACCTAACTGTTATCGGGTGTGGCATTCTTGGGTCTCGCCATGCTCTCCTCACCAATAGATTTCTAGTGCCATGTTCAATGTCATATTCTGTCAACACAAGCTCTTTGTACCTGGAATTGACGAGTAACTCTCTTTCCTTTGAATTGTTCACCAACAGAATTAGGTTATCATCCACGAATAATATTGAATTTTCTCTAATGCTTCGACTCCCAAACCTGTAGTATTGCTCTAATATTTTGTTTCTATCGGCGTCCTCATTCAAGTGTCAAATTGATGCGACATAACCAAATTCATTGTGTGTATGAGCGAGGAGTGCAAGTTTGTCGTTGTGGGTTAGTAAATTGTGAACGGTATATATTGCACCTACTGGAATAAACACTTCGCTAAAAGATTCATCTTCGACACTGTAAAATAAAATAGACTTGGGTGTAGCATAACTATCTCCTATACCAGTAACCCAACAAACATGACCATTATGAAAAATAGAGTTAGAGTCAATTTTTTCGACACCAGGAAGACAATTAACACAGTGAAACCATGTAGAACGCCTTGAACAATATCTAGAGAAAAAACATAGGCATCAACTATGTCCCTTTTGCACATATGTATGATGTTGTATGCATATGTGTTTGGGACATATCCGAAACCATATACTGGAAAATATGATCTACCGTGGTCCCTGCGGGGTCGAAAATTTCTCTAGAGCGTTGTGTTGTTGGATTCCATACCAGAAGTCTTGTATCGTCTTGGTCATGGGAGAACTTGAAACATATGTTTCCGTTTGATACTCCCACAATACGAAACCACCCATGGATGCCAACTCCGAAAGGTTGCTGAACATGCACTTGTTCTCCCAAAGCAGCATTCACTATAAATATTGAATTTGAATCCATTAACAGTAGTGAGTATCCAACATGAAACAAGACATGTTGATCTACCACATTCTGCCTTCGCATGTGTTGTATGCATATCTCTGGTTGGCGTAAGCGTCTGAGCCAGAATTTATTCAAGCATATACATCTCCCTACAACTTTGGCACTGCTTCGCAAGAAGATTTCTTGCAGCAGTTCATCCAGAATAACCGGTAACGGAACATAAATTAGTTGGAATTCACTCATTTTTCTTGAGGCACGTTTGGTAGTCTTAGCTTTCGGTAGGTTAATGTTTGATGTAGTTTATTTGCTTGAAGTCTCTGGTTGGCTTATAAGAAATGAACTTAAATTTCTCTAACTAATTAATTGTGTGAGATGTTGCATCCAATCAAAATTGATATGGCAGAATATTGTGTTACCGGTGTTACCATTTTACCATAAAAATTAAAATTGTCTCGTCTACCAAAGTGTTCTTGCCCGTGCTAGCAAATATAAATTATGTGGGAGTTCCAACATTCTTGTTTAAATTTTCTCTGATCTTTTCTTTATTTAATTTGAAATTAAAAGCTGCCTCCAATTTTGCCTTGTACAATGGAAATGCGTGCTAACTTAATCTATGGGTCCTACATGTGTATTTACGTTATCTTGCTAAATGAGTCACTAATCGTTTGTGCTTATCAACTTGAATTCCTATATTTTTTCCCAAATCAATTATCACACAATTAGTGCCCGTCATCCTAAAGAACACCATGTCAATACTCATTTCTGTAGATTCTGTTTAATGTATAAAAAATTTTTGCATTCCTTAATTAAGATGTTACCACAGCAATATCCTCATCCATGTAGCCAAACAAAATACCACAATCAATTCTTGCACATGAAAAATCTTTTGTTAATCAAACCAAAACCACTAGAATGCGGATTATATATGACCCATATATACATTAACAAAATCACACTTTTCAACGCGATAATTTACATTAATATAACCAAAGTTAAAAGACACAATACTAATCCAACATGTTCACAAAACTAAATATGTACATATAATTGTTCAAAAATGGCCACCGAAACATTCTTACAAAACATAAGTGCATAATACCAAACACAAATAACTTAATGCTGTTATGCCCAACGATAATGGTCTTCACTGGTTCACAGACGACTTGGAAGAGTCCGACGAGGAAGTTCTTCGGTACCTCCTACTAGGTCCTGCCACTGCCCCTCCCCTTGTTGATGGAGGTTGATCCTGTAATAATTTCAGAAAAAATTATTCTACATGAATGAATAGAAAAAAACTGTTAATTTAACTCGCTAAGTACATGAATTATTGTTACCTTGACTCCTGAGAACGCAGTGGTGAACCTTGTTGCCTCCGACGCTGCAAACGTAATAACCGGTCGGTCTCGAACGCACTCAGCTGTGCTTCCTTGTTGAAGTGTGCATTGCATCGGTCCGCCAGTCACTGTATGATTTGGTCAGGAAATACTTTGGACGCATATATCTCGTCAACCGCTCTGGGCTTTTCCTCCTTATGAGTATTGTCCCATGCAAGCATGTAGAAGATACCCCAACCAACGTAACTCAGTTCCACATTAAGCAGCGGAGATGGTCGATAGAGAGATCTTATCCTCCCTATGTCTGATCCTTTAATCCAGTAGTTATCATCCTCTCTCTTTGGGTAGATATGGAGGCAGTTGTCTTGACGGTCTATGAAGTAGAGATCAGTGATTGTGAAGAAAGATAAGTGCCTTACAATGTGTGGTGGAAACTGGATATCTTCCTATAGTAAGCAAAAACAAACTAACATGTTAGACACATGTTGAAACATTGGTTTCAGAAAAGAAAAAGAAGAAACATATGTGGCGTAGGGCATAAAATTACATCTATTGCGAACAGGTTTAACACGAAAGTCTGGTCAGAGAATCTCCATACGTTCCCAAATGCATTAACATAACTAGCCAAACGGAAGCAAAAAAATGAAAGTTCATCAATCTTAAAAAGAATAAACCATGAAAGACATAGGGTAAGGTGTGTGGAAAAAAACTTGATCAAATTAGATAACACTAAGATGCTTACCGGAATTCTGGCTCCATAGTTGTTTGCTAAATGTAGTAACTAGTTGCTGCAGTTGCTCGAGGGATAGGCGACGAGAGTGAATTAGAAGAAGGTGTAAATTATAAACATTATCAAGTAATGTTGGGAGGGATTCATGTTTAACTTTTAATGAGGATAGACTCAAACGTCGTTGCATTGGAAGTCGAAGGGATATTTCAAAGCCACCCATTAGTAATCAAACCATTTCAAAAATGTAAATTCATTAATAAAGCCACCCATTAGTAATCAAACCGTTTCAAAAATTTAAATTGATTAATAAAACCAATAATAAACTCTCTTTCCTTGGTAATCCTTTGGTTTCGAAAAGGTAAATGAAGTTTAATAACCCTTACTTGGTATGACTTACTACATATAACGTACAAAACATAAAGAAGTATAGTCTTGTGTTTGTCATTAGGTAAAGTATTCAAATCACTTTTAGTTAATTGCTTTACAAAATATGGAAATATTTCAACCGATTCTCTTTTTTATATAACAAAATTCGGTATTCCATTTTTAGGCACACATATTTTAATGGACTCAAAAATTCATACTAATGTATTCCATTATCAAAATCCTACTTAATAAATTTTTTTTGTTTTTTAGAGCGGGTTCGGGCTGACTAGTTCGATATGTGTTATGACCCCGTAGTAGTTTTTTCTCAATCAATAAGCGCAACAGAAAACCTAAATAAAAAACTAACGTAAATTACTGCAAATAACATATAATTGCAACCATTAAAGTATCAAAAATCTAAGCAATTAACACAATTATTTGACGGGCATAGGTATAACTCAGAGCATATTTCCTTTTCCGTTAACCAATCGCTCTTCCTTTTTAGATATTTCATTGTAGTATGTCTTTGCTGCCTCGAGGACTTCCTGTGATTTCAAATTGAACGGATTCATGACCAGATCAATAGCCAGCCACAACCTTGTGCTATCATTTACCTAAGTTCAAAAAAGTTTGATGTAAGCATACGTAACATTAACATTTTTAAATAGTATACGAAACCTTGAAAGGAATTTTATAATTACATTTATAATGTAGTCATCCCTCCATTGGCACTCCTTCATCCAGGTGGTTACCCAAACTCCACAATCATTCCTTGCATATTAAAAATTGTTTGTTATAATCTATAACCGCGTTAATTTTTTAGCGTACAGGATCATAGCAGATGGAATAGGACTATAAAGAATATAATGGTCCTCAACATGAATTTGAATTTGGATTACTGTTATGCTTAAAAACCACAAAATATTGATGCTTTAATCCTTGCAACTCATGAATTCTGTGCCAACCTTCATTCAACCAAACACTGTTATCTTCTTTCATGCTCCATTTCCCTTTTATTTCATCTCCGGTTGGTAGCTCTAACGATATCGGATTTAAAAGTTGTCTATAACCTTTGTTACAAATTACATTTTAGCAACTGAACAGGAAAAAATTTCTCAAACCTATAATGCAAAAACTTTTTAGACAAAAGAATTTTCAATCGTCGTGTATGGGATAAACGTAAAATGAGGGAAGGAGGGAGATGGTAGTGTTTGGTTGTGTGAATACTGCTACAGAGTTGTGTAGTTATTAGAATTAAAGCTTGGGTATATCGTGGTTTTTAAATATAAAGGAGAATCTAAATTTAGGATACTAGTGAGGCGTTCGAGTTATTCGGAAATTGAATATTTGAGTTTGACAAATTTCCATGGTGACGATCATCACCATGTGGGAAATAATTTTCCAATTCATATAGGGATGAGCATTATGGAAACTTCTCAAAGTTGAGTATTCAATCTCCGAAGCACTCAAACGGATCACCACGAACTTAAATCTAGCTTCTCCTTTGTATTTAAGAATCACAAAGTACACATGCTTTAATTTTAATAACTCTACAACTCTGTTTCGGAGTGCATTCAACCAAATACTATCATCTTCTTTCTTGCTCCATTTTACATTCATTCCATCCCCGGCTGGAATCTCCAAAGCCATCGGTTTTGATAGCCCTTTCCAGTTTCTATTTAAGAGAACACAATAAGAAAGAATGGAGTGGGCAAAACCGACTGAAACAATTAATAACACTTACGGATACATGAAAGAGCTTGTTGTTGTAGTGTCCAGGCACGGACCCACCTTCATGAATGGGGGGGGGACTTGCCCCCAGTGACATTTGATATTTTTAAACCCAAAAAAAAAAAAAAATATATATATATATATATATATATATATATATATATATATATATATATATATATATATATATATATATGCCCCCACTTTAAATTTTAAATGACCCCACTACAAATAAACTAAGCCCAATTATTAAAAGTCTAAGCCCATTTTATCTTTTTATGATTTTGACTATTAGTTAACCTAATTAAATTTAGTCTTCTTCTATTTTTAAATCCTAGCCGTCACTCATTTATTCTCTTAAACCCTTTTCTTAGTTTCATATTTTCAATCTTCTTTTTCTATTCCTTGTCTAGTGGTCATCTTCTCTTCATCAAAAGGTAAATTTTAAATTCTCTATTTTATTTTATATAGCTCTCTATGACTCTATGTATCTTTCAATTTCATTGTTTCTCTTTTTGATATTTTCAATTGCAAATTTTAATTCAAACAATTATAGTTTAGGTATTAATCTATTTTTTATTCTCTTCATGAATTTATATATTTTATTTTATTCTCAATTTAGTGATCCTTATTATTTATTTGTTTATCTTTCGTTCTATTCTATTATATGTAATTAGATTGCATATAAATTTTTAAAGTGAATTGATCAATTTATTAATTTAGAATATATATTTTTATTTTTAGAAATAGTAATGGAAAAATATTTCAAAAGAAAGCTACCACTAGAATCTGAAGTCACTCCATTAGTCTCTTCTAATAAAAAGTTCTTAGAACTCAATGTGGAAAGTCTGGTAGCTGATCCTGGACAACGACCCAAAATTTCAAATTATGATCCAAATGACAGAGATGAAGTTAGACGAGCTTATTTGCAAAAAGGTCCTTGTCAACCAAGAGAACATGATTTTCCACAAACATATTTTGGAACTTTTCTCCGTAGATTTAATGCTGATTGGTTTGATGAATTTGGCAATTGGTTGGAATATAGTATTTCAAAAAATGTTGTATTTTGTCTCTGTTGCTATCTTATGAAACCTGATGGTGCGAGTGGTGATGCTTTTGTAAAAGAGGGCTTTTCAAATTGGAAAAAGAAGGAGCGATTACAAACACATGTTGGAAATCATGATAGTGCTCATAATCAAGCTCGAAGAAAATGCGAAGCACTCATGAAGCAAAAGCAACATATTGAAGTTGTTTTTCAAAAGCATTCAGACCAAGCTAAAAGAGATTACCGAACTCACTTAACAGCAACAATTGAGTGCATTAGGTTCTTATTGCGACAAGGATTGGCCTTTCGTGGTGATGATGAATCGCACAATTCAAATAATCAAGGTAATTTTTTGGAGCTTCTTGACTTTCTTGCTCAACATAATACAGAGATTGATCGTGTTTTCAAAAATGCTCGTGGAAATCTTAAGCTAGTAGCACCTAAAATTCAAAAAGATATTGTTAGAGCTGCTGCAAGTGAAACTACTAAAGTTATTATTGATGATCTTGGAGATGATTTATTTGCTATTTTAGTTGATGAAGCTCGAGACATTTCTGTTAAAGAGCAAATGGCTGTTTGTTTGCGGTATGTGAACAAAGAAGGGATTGTAATGGAGCGATTTCTTGGCCTTGTCCATGTTTCTAGCACAAATGCGTTGTCGTTAAAAGTAGCTTTGGAATCTTTATTAACAAAGCATAACTTAAGTTTAGCAAGAATACGTGGACAAGGTTACGATGGAGCTACTAATATGCAGGGAGAATTTAATGGCTTAAAATGTTTGATCTTGAAAGAAAATACTTGTGCTTTTTATGTTCATTGTTTTGCTCACCAACTTCAATTAGCACTTGTGGTTGTTGCAAAGAAACAGGTCGAAATTGCACTACTTTTTAATTTGCTTGCTAGTTTGTGCAATATTGTTGGAGCTTCTTGTAAACGTAAAGACATGCTTCGTGAAAGTCAAATGCAAAAGACAATTGTTGCATTACAAAATGGAGATGTTTCTAGTGGGCGTGGCTTAAATCAAGAAACAACATTAAAAAGGGCAGGTGATACTCGATGGGGCTCACATTATGGTACAATACTTAGCTTGATTTCTATTTTTTCTTCCGTGGTAGAAGTTCTTAAAGTTATTGAGGAAGATGGAAATAATCCTGAACAAAGAGCTGAAGTATGCCAATTATTGAATCATATTCAATCTTTTGAATTTGTATTCAATTTACATTTGATGAAAAGTATATTAGGAGTTACTAATGAGTTGTCTCAAGCTCTACAAAGAAGTGATCAAGACATTATAAATGCTATGATATTGGTTAAAGTGTCCAAGCAACGATTGCAAAGTATAAGAGACGATGGTTGGTCCTCTTTGCTCAACGAAGTTTTACTATTTTGTGATAGTCACAATATTCTTGCTCCAAATATGAATGATATATTTGTAACACAAGGAAGATCAAGGCACAAAATCCAAAAGGTCTCAAACTTGCATCATTTTCAAGTTGAATTATTTTATCAAATGATTGATAGACAACTTCAAGAGCTTAACAATCGTTTTACAGAGGTAAATACCGAGCTACTTCTTTGTATAGCTTATTTGAATCCAAGTGACTCATTTTTTGCATTTGATAAGGAGAAGTTGCTTCGTTTAGCTGAATTTTAAACACATGAATTCTCTTCTACTCAACTTTTGGCACTTGATAGTCAACTTGAGAATTTTATATTGGATATACGTCTTGATGATCAATTCTCAAATATAAATGGAATCAGTGGACTATCTCAAAAGTTAGTTGAGACAAAAAAGCATATTATTTATCCATTGGTATTTCTTCTGTTGAAATTAGCTTTGATTCTACCTGTGACAACAGCATCAGTTGAGAGAATATTTTCTGCTATGAATATCATAAAGAGTCGACTTCGTAATCGAATGGGAGATGAGTGGTTGAATGATTGTTTGGTTACATATATAGAAAGAGAGACATTCAATCAAGTTGATAATGAAACAATTATTCAACATTTTTAAAATATGAAAACAAGAAGAGAAGTACCTTCAAGATTTGAAGCGAAGAAAGTTAGCAGCTAATGTAATTTTTGGTTTTTTTTTGTATTCGAATAATTAATGTGCACTTTTATATTTTTAAATTTAAATTAATATATATTTTGATAATAATGTGTATTATTTTTGCCCCCTAACCATAAATTTTCTGAGTCCGTCACTGGTAGTGTCCCTACTTAATTCACTATATCTGTTGATTTTATAATTCCTTAATGAGCTTCATATGCTTAATATAAATTATAACAATTTTTATTTTTTTTTGCAAGAGATGATTGTGGGTTTTGGGTGACTACATGGATGAGTTGCATGTTCAAATGGTTGGATGACTCATGTAATTATAAACTTGCAGTCTTGCTTTCGTGAACTATGTTTACAATATACTTTTGTTACAGTGATTATTTTTTAATTTTCAATATCAGGTAACAATAATCTACAATGTTACGGATGCCAGATGAACACATCATCAAAACGTTCAACTTTTGAAATCCCGGGAAGTACTACATGACTCAAAGTCATGCTGTAGTCAAATAGCTGAAAAGAGAGAAAGATTGGCTAATGTTAAAGGAAATGTCCCTTGGGTTTCAGCTAACCTATTGGCTTCACATAGATTGTAACTAGTTTTACGGTATATGTAAAAAAAATTCCATCAGTATCTAAGATCAACATCTTCAAACTAGATTTGTTCCTAATACTCGAAACTATGATATGATCAAATATAAATGTGTTTATGTTTATGTTTTTGCCAATATATAACAGATTCATGACATAGAACGAATCATCTAAAACGAAACAGAAAATACTCGCTAGAATTTAAAACTGCTTTCATACACAGGGCGCCATATCTTATCCAAAAAAATTCGGAACACGATTGGAAAGTCAAAATAACAAAAGAGATTTACACCGTCAAACTAACGAAAGAGATTTACACTGTTCGAAGAACCAGATAACCATCAACGGAAAATTCAACCCTAGAGACTACGAAATTAACCATTCAATCTAATCATTTGGTTGGTAAATCAAATGCACTAAGTAGGAAAAAAATCCATTAACACAATTCTAATTGATCCACTGTATTGCATATTCACAATGGTACGAACTCCTAAACCCAAATACAACCACAGTTAACTGCAACTAAAATACAGCAATGTAAGCAAAACACATACATATTATTGAACATAATTTTCATCCTAATGGACATAATACAATGTTGTCTGGTACACCATGCTCCGTTCACAGTTACCTAAATTACTACAAATTAAAACTCTGCAAAACCAACCAATGGCAAATACATTGCAGTCAGTTAATCAGGATAAATCATCCTTATAAAACTAAAAATTTGCATTGCACTAAATTCATTAGACTAATTCTTCCAATTGGTCAACGTATCTTATGCATCGACGCGAACAATGTCATGTACGATCCTTGTTTGTTTCCATAAGGCATTGACGACGGTAACAGATCTTGGACATCGTTCTGCACATGTGGTGTGTCACATTTTTCATCCATGACATCATTATCGCATTCATAGTTTGTGAATGAATGTCCTTTGTCCTGCTGTGAGTCCTTCACCTGGTGATGACATGATTATCGCAAAACACAAACCATAATCATGCATAAAAGTATAATGGTCATTCATCACAAAGTGGTTAAAAGGAGTTTAACGCAACACACCTGTTTTAAGGAGTAGAGGTTTTTGTTGAAAAATCCATTCATGGACGCGATGTCAATGGATTCACTGCTTTCATGGAGGCTCCGCTGTTTAATATTTGTTTTTTTTTTAAACAAGAAGAAGGAGATCTGCATTAATTTACCCAGCTCATGTCACAGAAATTAGAGGTTTAGATTCAAAAAAATTACCTAATCAAACGTGTTGTCGTTACCCTTCCGGTTCCTTATACCCGTCACCGTAAATTTTCTTGATCCACCCTTTTTAAAAGGCTGCGTAAACAGAGGAATACATTCACATAGTTTAATGCTTTTGAAAGGGACACCCACCGAAGAAGATTTCCCCAGCATCAGCTTAGTTAGAATAAACAAATCGTACCTTGGTCTTAGGTCCTGAATGGTCTTCGGACTTAACTGAAAATGACCTCGAAGAATTAGAAAACCTTTCTGGACTAAAACCTAAGTCCTTGGCTGATGCATTGCCGTCTGATCGCTCGCAAGGGTTACCTTGCACACTATGCTACATCAGATTTGGACAACGCTTGTAGTAATGACCGTACTTGTGGCAATTAGAGCATGCTCTCTTCTTCCTCCAAGAAGACCTCTTGGAAGGGGCTCCTTTGCTTTTGATAACAAAGGAATCGTTGATGCCTTCCACGTTAACATTAGGAGTTGACTTGCCTTGTTTGCGTGACTGCAAGTGGATAACTAACTTCACAAGTTCAGACTGGACTTCGTTAAAGTCTGCAAGGTCCTTGCAAGCAATATCACACAGCTTGTTGCAATTCGATGCCAATGCTCCAACTCGAAACTTTAAGACCCTTTCAACGTCATCATTCACAGGCATTTATGTGCTAATAAATTCGTTCTTTGCATTCTTTGTCCACCTTTTGTAGATCAATGAATCTGGAAACTCAAGGATGTTTTTGAACTTCATGGCACAGAAAACATGACTACGGGGAATACCACGTGATTCAAACAACTTGCACGAGTCACACTGAACTCTACCTTGTCCAAGGTTGTGCTTAATACCTTGATATTCAAAGCCCCTGCCCTCTGAATCTCATTACGAATTTTCTTAAAAATGTTTTGAGTGAAATAACATGATGCAGATCTTTCATATACCTCCAACAAGGTAATCATCACTGGCTCAGAGCACTGAGACTCAAAGTCAGCTATTAATTCATTGTTTCTATACTCCTTTAAGGCCCTATCCAGGTTATGCATGAAGTCAATGAGGGTGTTCCTGTGATTAATATAAAATCTGATGAGAGAATTTATACCTTCACATTGTGACGTCGTTCTTATGTAACCGAAAAACTTATCCCGAAGAAAACAATGGGACCACATCGCACGAGTTTCGTACGTCTTTTCCATCCAGGTACTCCCAACAAGGTTGTGCTTATCCAAAATGGCTACCCATCTCCGATCAAAGTCTATGTGGTCGTTATTGTCATATATAAGACCCTTAAAATCGCGTAGAAAATTTGGATTCTTTATATTTTCACATGCATTTCTCTGAAGATGCCATTCGCATAACCAATGGGTAGCATCAGGAAGAACATTCTTGATTGCATCTCGCATGGCAAGGTCTCTGTCATTTATTACTGCTTTAGGACTTTTTCCACCTATCGCTTCAACAAACGTTTCCAACAACCACTTATACGTTTCTGTGGTTTCGTCGGATAGTAGGCCAGAGCCGAAGATAACAGTCTGCCCATGATGATTGCATCCGGAGAAAATGACCAAAAGTTTGTTGTATTTATTCTTCTTGTACGTTGAATCAAAGGCAACAATATCTCCAAAGCAGTGATAGTCGATAATTGACTGCCCATCTGCCCAAAAAATATGCTCGAGCCCTTCGTCACTAGTGAATATATACTTCCCAAAGAACAGCAGATCGTTGTTTGACTTGCCAATCAAATAGTTTATTGCTGCATTGGCATCCCCATTTTTAAGTTTTGACCGACGATAACGATCAATGTGGTTGTACAAATCTTTGCATGTGAAGCCAGCATGACGATATCCACCCTTCTGGAACGCAATATATCCCATAATATGGCACGTGTTGACACCAAAATTATGAAGATTTTTCACTTGGACTTTATCAGTAACAGTGAGACGACAATAGGCCGGAACCAGATGCGCAAATTGGGGGGGGGGGCGTCAGATCGTGGTTGTGAGATTCCACAAAACATAATACCTTCCATCTACCGCAGTCGTAGTCAAGCTTTACCCTAAGCTGAGCTAGACACTTGGTTCGCGTTAGTGACCTTGCCTCCCTTGATCTATCATCCAGATCAAGATACCTCATATTCCTCCAGCCCTCCTTATTGCAAACAATTTGCTTGCTAATGATTCTACTTTGATTATCCCTAACCACGTCATCCTTCCTCATTACAAATCCATGCCAACAAGCATAAGCGTTATAAAATTGGCAAGCCTCATCCTCTGTCCTAGACTCCAGGTTCCAAATATCCTCCACCATTAAATCCGCTATTCTTTTTACACCACAATCTTATTCACGCTTGCTAGTAGAATCCAGCGAATTCACATCGTCGTCTTCAGCATCATCTTCTGCATTCAGTTAATAATCGAAATCATCACCCAAATCATTATCAGAATCATTCTTAACATCATCCTCGTTTCTGGACATAATTTTACCCCTGCCAAAATCCAAGCGGGTGACCAAAATGTGAATAAACAGAACCAATGGCAACAACTACAGGAAGCTAACCTAAGCTGCATGTAAAATTACCCGAACCAAACCCAATTAAACTAACCCAATTGTTTACGACCCCAGTATAAGGTTTTAATTTCAATGCCCCAAACCTAGCCACAGCATAGAACTGTATAATGTTACTTAATTTCCAAATTCTAGAATAGCAACCCAACACCCTAAACAGAGAACCGTTGAAAAGGCATAGACTATCATCAAAATTAAACTAATCTGGATTAACAAAAAAACTTAATCGGACATACCTTGATGACAACCAAAGGTTGAGCTTGAACGGTTAAAAAATGAACTCCTGGAGAGAAGTGACCTTACCTAATCCGCTGCACCAAATTAGAAGCCAGCAGAAAAATGGGGATGGTAAACCAGCTTCCACCAGCCACAGTTTCATCACAAGCAGAAGTTCAGCTACAAATTTCTCTACTGGAGCCACATCAGGTTAGCATTCGCCCTCTCCCCAGTTGACGTCGATGCCTAGTCGACGGAATCAGAGTACCAGTTCTGACTCCTGTTACTCGAAGGAGATCATGCTTGCTAAATGGACGCTGGGTTGATTAATCTGTGGTATAACATACAACGAAGGCAAAAAAAACGAAACAGGGTTGGGTAGTGGGTATTATGGATAACAAATTTCACTGCTGGAGCCACATCAGGTTAGCATTCGCCCTCTTCTCAGTTGACGTCGATGCCTATCCGACGGAACCAGAGTACCAGTTCCGACTCCTGTAACTCGAAAGAGATAATGCTTGCTAAACGGACCTTGGCTTCATTAACGAAGGCCAGATAACGAAAAAGGACTGGGTACTATGGAGGCTATGCGTTTTCCAAGTTCTGAGAGATACATGTTGAATTTCAGGAAGGGATGGAGGGTATTTAAAAAAAAAAAAACAATTTAGAGATTAGAAATTATAATTGCAAATGTTCCCCAATACACTATAAAGTATGTATATACACTAGCTAATGTAGTATGTTTATGGTATAGATTCATTAAAAGTTTTTGCTATAACCAATGAATGAATTAATGAAAGGTTGAAAACTTTACTTGATTAATGGCTGTGATGATGACACCTAAGTAAGGGTAATTTACCCACAAAATTGGCATGGATTTGGAAGAAATCACCATAAATAAAGTATGTTATTAGATTATTAGACTAAAGAAATTAAATTAAAAGAATTGAATTAATAACTAAATGATGATAAAAAAAAATAATAAATTGTGGAGATACAATATTTCTCTAATCGATATTAAAGTAATTGGCTAAAGTATCGGCCTTTTTATCCATGTGTCATCTTTTTTGAAATTCAATACCAAAATATTATTCTTTTGAAATTTAATAAAACTATGAGAATCACCTTATTAACTATATGCTTATTTTCTTCTAGATGTTATACATGTATTGAAGGCTGAATTAAAGCAAAGCCTTCAACTACATTTGAGTGACGGAAGAAAATAAAGTGTTCAAAATTTGGAAGAAATTGCAAAATACATGGCCACGTAAGAGTGTTTAAGCTTGCAATTAATGTGTAGGAATGTATGCATATTAGTTTGAGTTGGTTGCACCTATCCAAGTTACGCCCCTTCGTGATTGGCAAGAAACTAAAAATCCAATAGAAGCTAAGCTAAGTGAGCTCAAATCGCTTATCTAACTCTCATATTGCGTGCTGCTAGTAGTAGTAGTACTGTATGTAGTAGCATTCAAAACACGCTTCCATTTGCTTATGTTGCTTGAATTGCTCGTATTTCCAATTCACAAAACCAATCATAACACGTCGATCTTCATCAATGTCAAACTCGTTTTGTTTTGTTTTATTTGTATAATAATATAAGTAATGTACATCTATCGATCACTCGGATTTCGTTAAATACTAAACTGCTGTTGTCACTTGTGTGCAAAGATTGGTTCTACAATTTAATTTATTGGAACACGCCAAGGGTTGTGCTTGTGCCTTAAGACTTACAAAACTACATAACAGTCATTTTCGTGCATGCAATAATCTCAAGCAGTAGAATTTTAACATTGAAAAATGCTAATCTACTCTAAATCCTAAATTATGAACTGTCAATTTCAAGTTCCAAATCATAACATCTAAATTCTAAACCCGAATCAATCAATCTGAACAAAATCTAATACTGGGATTTGGGAAGCACAAAAGACACGTGATGAAAGGGATTTATCCAACAATCCACGTGGTAAAGTGGTAACCAATATTTAAGACAGACACCCTATAAAAAAAAAAGGACTTGTTTTTGTTTCTATGTTAGCCTGTGTGGCGGCGCACCAAAAGCAAGCAAGCAAAGCGAAGCAACAACAACAACAAACACAAATTAAGGTTCGTGGAATTTCCACATAGTACAGACCCCCTTTCTCTCTTTTTCTTTGATATAAATGGCACTCACTTTGAGAACATGAAAACATAGCTTAAGCCAATTAAGTAACATAACATTTTTATTTTGTTCTGTCTTAGTTTCAGAGCCATGAACATGAAGCATAGTGATGAGAGGCATATGAATAATGTGATGATGAGCGGCATTAACCCTTTGTTTAGGACAGAATCTTTTGGCCATTACAACACTTACCCTGATGAACAGAGAGAGAAGAGGCAACTTTACCTGAGAAGCTACCAATTCTGCCGCAAGAAGAACCTCAGTGATAGAATCAAAGGGTCTTTGGTGCGTGTCAAGAAGGTGGTGTGCCTCAGGCTTAGGTCTGCTAAGAAGTTTAGGAAGTTGGTTTTCTCAAGAATCAGAATCAAATGCGGTTTCTATTATCGTAGGAAGAGATCCTCTCGTCTTCTCAGTAATTTCCACCACACCCGAAGCACCACCACAGTTCATGATTCTTCATCATCTTCCTGTTTGTGGTAGCTATTCATCATCATCATCATCATCACAAACTTCATTCTACTATGCCACCTGTTTAACTATTATTTCATCAGTTTTCTTGTAAGATTCTATCTATCAGTCCTTAGCTATATTGTACAAATTATTATTATTTATAAATTTTTATTAATCTTACAATGAGGGTACGATATATTATCCCTTGATACTGTTTTGCTGGTTTTGGTTTTCTGTTCATTTAACTTGAGTCTTGTCTTCTTCAACTGTTCTTTTGCTATTTCTGTTTTTGATCCTTGTTTCTTGTAGTTCCATGAAGGAAAAAAATGTTAATAATGGTACAACCACCATTAGAAATTGTCTGTGTTAAACAGTTTTTAGTTAATTATTTATATGAGTAATTTTATAACCAATAATAATACGAGGGAACTAATATTATTACAATCAATTTCAGCCAACACTATAATAAGTTGTTAAATAAGTTCAATACAAAACATACTAAAGATGAGTTTTTTGTTGAGTTTAGATATCAGATACTTTTTCTAATTGAATTTTGAATGTTCTTATTTTTAAGTATTTTGGATTTTTTTTTTTTATGTCAAACAATAGTTGTGCAATGTTGGCTTTCAAAATTTTGTCTTGTACGATTTAAAAATGTACGAGGAAGGATAAAATTGATGAAAGAAATGAATAAATTTTGACAATTTTTAAAATATTTTGCTATTTTTGAGAGATTTTTTTATAGGTACATGTATTTTCTAACAATATATATAACTTTTCGGTTGTTTTAATGTCACTTTTGTTTAAAATAATGTTATATTTTGGTATGATTATGTTAAGATAATTATGATCACTATACAATTGTTGTTAAAATCATAATTATATTTTTTTAAATAATATTTTTATTTAATAATAAAAAATAATACTTTAATTTTAACAATATTTTTTGAAACACTATAACCACATGGTGTAATCAACCCAAATAACATAGGAATAGCAACAATTAGAAACTGAGAATGTTTATCAAAATCCCAGAAAGTATGCAAAATTTTAGGCCTTATTTACTGCAAGCTTTGTGATTTGTGGGGACCCTTTTTGCTTTTGCTTTTGCAACACTAAAAAGTTTGAATTCAACAAGTTCTTCATGTGCCTCAAAGTTTGATGATTTTCTTTTTGAGTAATAAATGGAATGGGGACTCTTTTTTCTACTTGTCACCCTATAGGCCTATAATATAATGCCTGCTTCTGCCATTAAAATTGTCAGAATCACCTACCATTTCTCTCTTTCCTTTTTCTAACTCAGTTTAATTTATTCATTGTCATTGAAAATTTACACCAGCAACAATAAAGTTCCACCAGAAACCATTGGCAATTAAATTTTCAACGGCCTAATTTATCAACCATAGTAAGATTAATTAAATGCTACCAACAAATTATTAGATTTCTACTACAATATTTTTTTTTCCACCATGGAGCTAGAAGTCACGTGAAAGTTTTCTAGAACAAAAGATAAAAATTTGACTTTTGTTTAGTTGAAGATATAATCACTGAGTCATAATCATTCATCGAGATAGGCTCTGGGATTCTACTGTATTTAACCTTTGGGATCTGGCTTAAATTTATTGCATTATAGAATTTGAAGGTATACTTCAAAAAATTAATTTGATTAATTGATTATTACTATGTCAAAAGAAAAAAGAGAATGGATACGGTCAACAACACTTGAACATATGCTTATATTTTTGGCTGATCTCAAATCATTTCCTCTATCATATACTCTGACTTATCCGTGGTGTAAGAACATCGATGAATTCATTTGTTTTTTAAAGAATTAACAATCATGTACCCTAGTTGATAATATTATATAAAAACTCTTGATTAATGTTTAGGAAAGAGGAATACTGTTCTACTTCTACTATTATCTCAACTAAACAAAAATAATAGTGAGAGTTAAATGTCAACGGCTTTTGCAATTTGCATAGAGTCACCAACGGTCACATACATGCAATTAATTTCAGAGATTCTAGTTGATCTTGAAGCTCGTTTACTAATAAATAACGGGTAAAATGCCAATGTCACATGTGCTAAGGTCAAGTTTTGATAAATAACTTAATTAAATTTTTTTAAAAAAATAGTTTAAATAATAAATATTTATATTAAAATAGTTTATAAACAAATTATTTTATATTTAATTTTTTAGTTTTAAAAATATTTATTTAAAAAAAATTATGATAAAAAAATTTATTATAAAAAAGTCATTTTTTTAAACTTTTCTACAAACATTTAAGTAACTTTCTAGAGAGCTACAATTTAATTTTTAAAATTATACCAAACATTAATACTATTATTTTTTATAAGTTAAAAGTTTAAAAAAGTAACTTTTAAAATTTTCCAAACGGGCTTAATAGGTAGGGGTGAAAACAGATCAGGTCAGGCCAAATTTTGCTTTTAACAAACTTGGCCTGTCATGTAGTTAATTGGCCTGAGCCTGACTCGCAGCTTGCTATAGGCTCTTTATAAACTATAAAGTATTAGGTCTGGCCTGTTATTCAGTCTGGCCTAACTTGAAACCTGTTAAAAGGCCTGATATTTTTTTTTACAAAAATAAAAATATTATTTAAAAAATTATTTTTTTAATAAAAATATTTACATGTAATATGTCATTTAATATTTATAAAAAATTTTAATCTTTTAAAATATTTAAAATATATAAAAATATTTATAATAAAATATAATAAATTTAAAATATCTCATAATTTTGTTAATAATAAAAACTTACTTATATATTTAATTATGTTTTAGCAGGTCTAGATAGGCCTGACAGGCCAATAAAATTAATTAGTGAGTCTGGACCTGACCTATTAACACATTAAGGCTTTTAAATGAGCCTGTGCTTCTTTTATAACAGCTCAAGCCAAGCCAGGCTATCCAGTCTGGCCTTTTTCCACTCCTACTAATAGAAATGAACCAACTTGGAATGATCAAATAATCAGTTCACTCATCCGCTTAACCAAGTGTCATAAATTTAAATCCCGCCTTATGTATACATCAATTCATTGGCTGGCCAGCGATAAACTTTTAAATGGAGATCAGATTTAGGGCTGTCAAATGTTCTACCCATTTAGGTCCGGCCTGTTTAAGCCTGCGGGACGTGGGTTAAATGAGTTGACCCGTTTAAGTTCGCTTCATTCGCAAGCCATAATTTTTTAACTCGAATCGTTTATGGTCAGATCGATGGGTTAAACGGACTTGCCCGTTTATCCTTTTATTTTTTGAAAAATATTTGACAAAAAATATCACTTTTAGGTTAAAAACCTTAAACAAACAGTATTTTTTTAGTTGATGGGCCAGATTTTCGGGTCAGATTGAAAAAAATATCGACTAACAGTACTATTTTTTTTGTAAGAATGTAAAAAAAATGGGCTCCCCAATCCCCATTTAGCCCGCGGGCTAGTCCGTTTAATCCATTATTTTTTTTTTGGTTAATCGAGCTCAACCCGTTTAGCCCAAAATTTAAACGGGCTTAATTTTAGAGGCAAAGTCCGCCATTTAAATTGGTAAACGGGCTAGTCCGATGAATTTGGCCCATTTGAAAGTCCTAATTAAATTCGTGATAAATTAGGCTTTAACCTGTCGGGTTAGAAAATACCGCGAGAACCAAAATACTAATAGGAATGAACATATCATAATATAATATTGCATAATTCAACTTAAAATATATAACTTTATAGTTTATTTATTAAAATACAACACAAAATTTAAGTTATATTATTTTAAAATTTAAATATTTTAAACATATAAGATTATTTATGTGTTGTTTATCACATACTTCTATGATAATATTCTCTAGATCTTATATTAACAAAATTATTAATAATATGATATACTAACATAAAGTTCTGAACCCCCACCCAAGAGCGTGCAAGTTAAACAAAAACTCAAACCAATTGTCGTGTGACTTTTTTCTTGATGGCGTGAATAATGGAAGCAAATGCCAGAAATATGATGCAAATTTAGTTTGCAAGTAATATAGACACGCATTCATAGTGTGTCAAACAGGTACACCTTTTGGAGAGAATGATTCCCTGAATGAGTACGTATGGATTGGAGAGAAAAACACTAAAATAATCGTAGCTTTTCGTTAGAATAATCATAAGTTTTTTTTTATTAGCCTGCCTTTGAATAAAATAATAGATCTAATTTTATTATTCAATCACCAGAGTGTTAATATTAATATTAATTTGGAAAAGAAAAGGCTGGTTAGTTGTTAAGACTTAATAAGTCAGTCAAAGAATACGATATGAAGGATTAGTTAAAGAGTTAGACTAAACAAGCAATAATAGATACTATCTTTAATTTCTTCTATAAAATGACAAATTACACAAACAGTTGATAGCTTGATTTAGTTGCAATTTAATTTCTACCAGAAACAATGTATACATATAACAAAATTAGATCAAGCTAGCCATATACATTTTAGGCCCTAGTTAAGCTAATGATTGGTTTCAATTAGCTTAATGGTTTCAGAAAGGTTCATGCATCAATCATTGCACATGCAATCAATATTCCTTTTAACCACCCTACTAATTTGGATTGCTAGCAAAAACAACAACTAGTATTGGCAACGTAAGTGATTTGTAGCCATGTGTTAGAATTTGGAAAGAAATAAATAAAAAGAGGTAATCTTGTCTTTATCTGCATCAAAATTGACTAAGTTCTTTGAAGCACGGTGGCATCCATGTATTATATAATGCACCACAAGGAATGAACTTTAGATCAGAAGCAGAGTAGTGTGAATAATGGTGCAAATGGGGTTCCAATATTTGGGCACAAGAGGCATGAGAAGTGGGTATGAGAGGCTTGGAAAACAACGTTGTTGGGTGAAATCTGTGAATGGAAGATTACGAGGTATTAGGTTGTCACGGTTAAAGAGGCTTTCCCTGAAGGCTTTCACCATCAGCAAGATCATGAGAATGTACAATGATGTTGTCAACAGAATGAACCTGCAGGAAGTGTTTGGTAATGCTGCTGTTGTTATTCCCACACAATGGGGTCTTCCTGTAATCTCTCATCATCATCATCATCCATCAGTTCTTTGAAAGAAAACTCATTTGCTATTAATTACTAATATTGTTTGTATTTTACATTGTTTGGGACTCATTCTTTTGTATTGTAATTCTTTTTGGCCCCATAATTTTTTTGGCCTAATGTTATGGTTGACTGTTATTTTGCTTCTAATGTATGTCCTTATAGTATAATTGAATTCTGTGAATCCTATCAGAGCTTCATGCATATAAACAAACAGTGAAATTACCAAATATTTTGTTTTAGGGGAAAAAGTTGCCAAAAAAATTGAATTACACTCTGGTAGTTGTAATCAACGATGATTTCGGAGGTCTCATTTCTTTGTAGTCAAACATTGACAGAATGTGTTATATTAATTATAGTTCTCATAGTTTATTAGGTTTTTATTTTTTTTTTTTAGTTGAGTTCCTATATTATATTAGAATTTGTAATTAAGTTTTTAATATAAAAAAAATATTAAAATTAATAAAATTAAAAAAATATATACTTAATATTTTTACTGAATATTTTATTTTATTTATTAAAATATTATATTATTTTCAATGCTTTTATCATAATAAGAATTTAATTATAAAATTTAATCTGGTATAAAAATTAATTAAAAAATATAAAAATTTAATTAAAAATTCGATAAAAACTATAAAAATAGAGGAGTAATTAAATTTTATTGTTTTTAATAAAAAAAATTGAGCTACAAAAGATGCTAGTGTCCTTAGTAAACTAATCTGTTGAGTGTTGTGAACAATGTGCATTTGATAGAATGTGGCTTCAAAGTTCAAACTCCGTAAATTTGACCTTGAATACCCTTCCAAGATTATTACTATAGACATAACAAATGAAAATATACTTGGAATTTATTCTCAATGAAATATTTGAAAAATAAATTAAAAAGAAAAGGAACAAAATCAATTTCGCTAGGTGTATTTTTTAACAACCAAGGCATATTCTCATTGTTCTATTAATTAAAAATAATATATAATTAATTAATAAAAACTATATTTTTATCAAAAGTATTTAGTATATAACTAGTATTATTAGCAAAAAAACAAAACACACACAAACATACATAGAGAGAGAGAGAGAGAGATAATGGGCTATATAATAGGGATATGAGAAGGAATGATGGACAACCTTTATAATTTTTATTTTTATTTTTAAGATTTGAATTCACAATATCTTATTTAAATATAAACAACTTATTATCTCAATTAATTTTATTGTATTATTTTTATAATATTTTTTTGTTAATCATTATTTTTATAATATTGAATAAACAAAAAAGTGAATCAATATTAACACACTAGTAAGAATAATGCTATTCAGAAGCTTTTTTGTGCCCTTTTGCTACCAAGCCTCAAAGAGCTATAGCAAGCCTTCTTCTACTGTTGGGTCCATTGGGCCTATTAATTTGGGTTTAGAGGTCAAACATTACCTAATTGATTATTTGTTCGTAAACTTCAGGGTACTTTTGTAGTTTTTTCTTAAATAAAGTAACAAATGGCAGCTGAGACTTAGCTCAACTAGTTAAACCATGTGTCTCTTAATATGTTGCACCCGGGTTTAAACTATGGTGAGTACACCAAATGTTGAATATGAACCCTTAAATATTGTGTGGGTGAGTATATAGTGTGGATGTGTTGTGATACTTAGAATTGAGGGTTGTCTAATCCACTTGACAAAATTGAAGTAAATTAAGATTTCAGATGGTTATTTTGTTGAAATAACTAACTGAATTTTTTAAAAATTTAAAATTTGAAATTGGAGAATTTGAAATTTAAAATTTGATGTGAAATAATTGAATGAAAGTTTTTAAATTTATTATTTATTTTTATTAGACTAAATAACTAACGGGATTCATAAAATTTTATAGGATAGTAGATATAAATACTAAACACACTATTTTTAAATTAGTCTCTATGATTAGAATAAAAGATCTTAATTTAAAGAGTAAATACTCATTCCAACCCATTGATATTTAATTTTGTAAAACTGATTAGCCATTTTATTAATGATTTATTTTCAGAATATATGTATATAATACGTTAATCACTAGTATATACTTCATTTAATTTTTATAAGTAAAAACAGTTTAAAAATTATTAATATTTTTAGTTTTATATAATAAATTTAACTAATGTATTTAAAAAAAATAATAAAAATATAAAAAAATAAATGATCTCAAGATAACGAGACTTCTAACAAATTTTTTTTGTCAATCCTAATTAATTTTTAATGGATAAATCAATAGTTTAATATGTCATGTAGGTTTATTCTATTAATATAAAAAAAATATTAATAAAAAAACTAATTAATCTCATAAAAATAAAAAACAGAAATTAAAAAAAATATTTTTTTATTAAGACCTCATCTTTTGAAATAATTGTTAGAGATCGTTTAATTTTTTTTTTAATTTAAACTAACATATCATGTTTATTATTTGAAATATATATATATATATATATATATATATATATATATATATATTTTAAATGTAAGTCGATCTAATCTTTTAACTTTAAACTTTAAAGTAAAGCGACCAAAAAACATCTTTAAAGTAAGAAATGGTCTCTTTACAAAAAAGTATATAAATAAAATAGAGTAGATCTTGGTCGTGGCTCGTCCAAAAAAGAAATCTTGGTCGTGGCTTTGGCGGTGGTAGTAGCCTCTTTGCTCGACGTACTCTTCCTTTAGCCGTTCCTCGCTCTGCCATACACCCACCGCCCACCACCACCATAATCATCAACAACCGCCTTAAAACGCAATCCTCTCTTCTTCACGCGCACACACAGGTCTTTTCTTCTCTCTGTTTAACCAACAAATTCCCGTTTTCTTTCTTCTTTTTACACTGCTCTGTTATCGTTCCAGACTCTATGCTTGAATTGCTAGTTTCCAATATGTTATGCTACGGAAGTGTTGGTGGTTTGGAATTTGGATTTGGTTTCCGTGAGTCCATTATACAGATATGGAATGTAGTAGTTAATGCTTCAATTTGTGTACGTTATTCCATTATTTATGAACCAAGTATACAACGCTCTATGGATGCCACTTGTTTTGGATTTCTGGGTTCTCAAACCTGCTTCACCTTCATTTGGTTTTTGGCCTTGTTGCCCAGCTTGTCTCTTACAAGCTACAAGAGATAAGAATAGGGCCTTTCCTTACAGTCCTCTATTCACATCACATTGCTTTTGCCATTGCAATTTGCAAAGGATGCTAAATTATGTCATATGACTTCCCTGTAATCGGAAGGGGTTCATTCTCTAAGCTTTTTTTGGAAGAGAGAGAGAGAGAGGGGGGGGGGGGGGATTTAAGTTTGATCTAATATGATATGATTGTTGCAGAACATGCAGTGATTTTCATTGTACAACTTCTATTGGTCTTTATCCATAGCACCATCTCAATTTATTAACTTCCCAATTTATTGTGCATAAACTGAAATTTGAAAAACGTGTGTTGGATTTTGGCTTTTTACCCACTTTTGTGTTTACTTATTCCACTAACTATATGAAATGTGTGATTTTTTTGTGGTTATTCCTGATGAATGAAGAAATCCACCATTAATGAGCTGCCAATTACTTCCATCATTTTCCCTGTCTATTGTTTTTTAAATATATTGCAATTTGTTTAATTTTGCAGATCTATTATACTTATGAATGGCGTGGCTGGAGCTTGGAAAGAAGGTAAGTTATCTTTTAATTTTATAGTATATTATTTTCATTAAAAAAAGAAAAGGTTACACAGCTTGCAGGAGATCAGGCTGTTCCCATAAATAATGCTATGCCATACAATTTAAAGACATAATTTTATTTACTGACAATGTACTGTTTAATACCTGAGTGCAGAGAATTTATATGAATATTTCTAGAGCTTTGAATACATCTTCATTTAGGCGTGTGGCAGGGTCAAGCAGTGGACCTATTTATACTGCACAATCTGTTTATGCATCAGCAAGATGCATGCCAGGTAATTAAATTAATGCTTTATGCTTTTAATATTATATCTCCTGCACTTGTATGTTATAAACTTACAAATTCTTATAACTACTTGACGCAGACCTCATCAGCCACACATCTGTGGGAGTGGCTAGTTTTTTCAGTGGGACTAAAGGTGATATACGGTAAGATAGTGTTCAAATTTCAAGTTTCAGAAGAAACATTTGTAACATCATAGTTTAGCTAGTAGAATGACGATAGCATTTGCATGGAATATTGGTTGAGAGAATCATGATCTTACATTAAGTAAAGTTGTGCGCTTGCACGGCATATGGGATATGGTCTCCCATTGTTCGATGTAGATGCTGATTTGAAGAGTTCTTTTTGGAAAACTTTGATAACAATTCAACATTCACTTGGAGATGCCTTCATCTCTCCTCCCTTCTGTGATTGTCAAGCCATTTTAGCCATGGTTTAGTTGTTTAGCTGATTTGCTTAGGGGACAAGGTAGCAGCTTCTTTAAAACACTATTTTTTGCGTTTTAGTTTCAGTCTGTTTCAACTTCTATTAAATAATTTCCTATATAATAAGTAGTCACATGAGTAGCTTGTAGCTTTTTAATGAGATTTAGTCTAGTATAGACCATAAGGTTATTTGGGCTTTGAAAGATTAGGCTTAGCCGCTTAGGCCGTCTTTAGAGATATGCAATTAAACCTATTATAAATAGTCTAGATATTAAGTGTTCAGCATTTTTGAGCTGCGGTTGAAAATGTCAAATGATATATATATTTGATTAGACCTGAAAGAAAGAAAGTGACGTTATTTGAAAACTACAACCTTGTAAACTTATAATGATTGACTTATATGCAAAAAGAAAATGCTTATATTTAGAAAGGGTAGAGGTAATGAGTTTGTTTACGATATAGGTGCTTCCATGCTAGTCCGGAAGTTTGGGCAAGAAGAGGTGATGAGGCATTTGGGTTGAAGGCCCCAAAGAAGGAGAAGTATGTAAGAAAGGAAGGTAGGAACCAGCCACCTGTTGAAGCTCGATATGTCCCTCGTAATGTCAAAGCACCCAAATCTAATCCTGATAAAACAGTAGAAGTATTTGAAGGCATGACCCTTGTTGAACTGGCAAAGCGTACTGGAAAATCAGTATCTTCTTTGCAGGATATCCTCACAAATGTTGGTGAAAAGGTTGAATCAGAGTTTGAACCTCTCAGCATGGATACTGCAGAGCTTGCTGCAATGGTATTTCCCTTCTTAGATAATGTTAAATTAGTGAAGACTAGAAACTAGCCCCATATTGATCCCAAAGTTGGGTTGTCAGTTCGTGTTATTTTTTTTTCAAAAAAACCTAGGGAAGAAACAGGTAAGACTGGGCCAAAAGTATGAATACGTTAGTTTTTGATGTTGCTCCCTCCATGCTCACATAAGTGTACATCTCCAAGGCTTAACTTTTTTACGATTCCCTGCCCTTTTAGAAAAGCTAGCAAGTACCAATTATTTGTTTAATAATTTGGAAGAGTAATTAACTAAGAGAGGGAATAGTTGGAATGAAAATATCCATGTAATTTTGTAAAATAACTTACTCTAAAATTGAAGGCTTAAATAAGCTTTTGGTCCTATAAAATACCCATTTCTTGGTTCTGGTCCCCATAATATTTAAGCCAAGATTGAAACATATTTGATATCTTGTTTATTTGAGAAATGAGGGAGTAATTTACTTTAATTTAAATTGTCAATGTAGCCTTACACATATATTTTTACACGTTTAATTTTTTTGCCTTCATAGTCAATCTTATTTTGTCTTAATTTGCCATATGATACACTTCCTTTTTAGTTTCTATTTCTTGATTTTTTGTTCATATAATTTTCTTGCTGCTGCAGGAAGTTGGAGTCAACGTTAAGAGGTTACATTCAGTTGAGGGTACTGAAATTGTACCACGCCCTCCAGTTGTAACAGTGATGGGCCATGTTGATCATGGTAAAACTTCTCTTCTCGATGCCTTGCGACAAACATCAGTGGCAGCCAGAGAGGCTGGTGGCATAACTCAACATCTTGGTGCTTTTGTGGTGGTCATGCCATCTGGGGCATCAATCACATTCCTTGACACCCCTGGTCATGCTGCATTTAGTGCAATGCGAGCAAGAGGTGCAGCAGTCACAGATATAGTAGTGCTAGTTGTTGCTGCAGATGATGGAGTGATGCCTCAAACACTCGAAGCCATGTCCCATGCAAAAGCAGCTAATGTACCAATTGTTGTTGCAATTAATAAATGTGATAAACCAGGTGCAAATCCTGAGAAAGTAAAACTGCAGCTTGCTTCAGAGGGCTTGATGTTGGAGGAAATGGGTGGTGACATTCAGGTCATTGAAGTTTCAGCACTTCAAAAAACCGGACTGGATAACCTAGAGGAAGCTTTACTCCTTCAAGCCGAAATGATGGATCTGAAGGCACGAATTGATGGGCCTGCTCAAGCTTATGTGGTAGAAGCAAGGCTTGACAAAGGACGCGGTCCATTGATAACTACCATAGTTAAAGCAGGGACCTTAACTTGTGGTCAGTATGTGGTTGTAGGCTCAGAGTGGGGAAGAATAAGAGCTATTAAAGACATGGTGGGAAGGTTAACTCAACGAGCAACACCTGCAATGCCTGTTGAAATTGAAGGGCTTCGAGGGTTGCCAATGGCTGGTGATGATGTTATTGTTGTTCATTCTGAGGAGCGAGCCAGAATGCTTAGTTCTGGTAGGACAAGGAAATTTGAGGAGGATAGACTTAGGAGGAAGTTGAATGAGGGCATCCCATCTACATTGGAGTCATCAGAGGAGGTTCCGCAGAGGGTTGAGATGCCAATAATAGTAAAGGCAGATGTTCAGGGAACTGTTCAAGCTGTCACAGATGCATTGAGAACTTTAAATAGTTCTCAGGTACGTAAAGATATCTTTTTTTCAAGTAAATGAGCTTTAAACAAAATATGTCACTGACAGAAGTGATAAATGAACTTTCAATGTCCAATAATCAGGCTTCCAAACTATAACTATCTTGTAGAGAAAAAAGTTGGATATATCTAGTATTCGCTGCTAAGCAAGTTGTATTTTGTTGTCAGGTTCTGGTGAATGTTGTTCATGTTGGTGTTGGGCCCATCTCTCAATCTGACGTGGACTTAGCACAAGCTTGTGGTGCGTGCATAGTCGGATTCAATATCAAGAATCCACCCACTGCTCTTAGTCAGGCAGCAACTCGTGCCAGTATCAAGGTACTCTAACTAGTGCAATGGAGATTAAGATTCCGTGACATTACAACTTTGAATTTGTTTTGATATGAATATCAGTTTGGCTTAATTGCAGTTGATTCTGCACCGTGTTATTTACCATCTTTTGGAGGACATAGGAAATTTGATAATAGAGAAGGCCCCTGGTACTTTTGAGACCCAGGTGGCTGGGCAGGCAGAGGTGCTGAACATCTTTGAAGTGAAAGGGAGCAAGTCAAAGGGACCTGATGTTAAGATAGCCGGTTGTCGGGTTGTAGAAGGTTTTGTGGTGAGGACAGGAACCATGAGGCTCCTGAGAAGCGGGGAAGTCGTGTTCGAAGGAAATTGTGCATCTCTTAAGCGGGAGAAGCAGGATGTGGATACTGTGAAGAAGGGTAATGAGTGTGGATTAGTTATCAGTGATTGGTACGATTTCCAGATTGGAGATGTTATTCAGTGCTTGGAACAGGTCGTCAGGAAGCCCAAGTTCATTAAGTCAGAGAGTGGTGCTGTTCGAATTCAGTGCTGACACAGTCTTGTGCTCAATTTTACACACCAAGCCACCAATAAACACTTACATTAAGGTAATTAATTATCGTTGCACATAGAGAAGAAAGACAAGGGTGATTAACTGTAGAGGTATAGTGTAATAGGTTTTTGACACCAAAATTCCTATTAGGAACGAAATGTGTTATACGGTACCATTCCACAAACCCTAAAAAAAAAAACTTAAGGGTTTATCTATATCTTGTGTTCTTAAGTGGACATGATAAGATTATAAATTGAGAAAGTTTTTATTTATTAGAAATACAAAAAATTTAAGTTTTTAATACATTTGTTTTGCATTTATTAAATGAGAAAAAAATTAAAATCTTTCAATAATGATAAGCTTATCATGCGGTCTTAGAGCACATATTAGTTAAATTCAAAACTTAAATAGTATTTTCAGTGCAGATTACAAAAGATATCAATCTAATGGTGGGGAGTCCAGATATAATGAATTATAATTTTGTAATCTTTTTTTCTTTTTGGCAAACTAAGTTCTTGTAATTTGACTTGAATTAAATGCCTAAGTACTTCAACTGAGGTTGTACTTTCAGATTTTTAGGAAGCCACTGTGCATGGGAAAATTGGCAAGAGTGATGCCATTCTTTTGCCATTCTGGGATAACAAATTTGAATATCATTTGCAATGAAGTGAAATTTCAAATATGGAGATCATAGGTGATTTTTTATTTTTTTATTTTTTATTTTTTATTTTGGTTTAATCGCTCGGGTGTTCTCTCATCGCTGGAGTGAATTTCTAACTTTTTTTTAGTTTTTTTTAAAAGCAATTTTTAATATCAAATTACATTTTTAATTTGTTTCAAATTTTTTAAAACGCTTTCTTCCAGTCCACGTATTTGTTTGGCTGGAATTTGTCCTCTTCGTTTTTTCAGTTACACCATATCTTTTTTTTTTTTTAATATAACAAATTGTACTATTATTCCATATTTCGCTTGAAACAAAATCATATGCAAAATTAGGTTGGTCGAATAGTTAGTTCACTTATTTGTTTAAACGTTGGAGGTTCAAATTCTATTATGTATATGTAGCAATCCATTGATCCTTGAATGAAATTCAGATTTGCGACAAATTAGTCCTTGATCTTTCGAATTGAAAGATACCGTAAATAAAAAAAATCATACGCAAACTAAAAACCAACTATTCTTATGTGTGGTTTTACCTAATACTTCCAATGAAAGAAAGAATAGACAAAAGTACACTTGAAAATTTACATGGTGGTCACAATTACACCTAAATTATTTAATGAGTTACGTGTACACACGATTTGTTTGTTCTAATGGACACTAAAAGAGTTTTCAATGAAACAAAGAGACGAAATGAATTGTTGATCTATCATTGAGTAATTGAATGTCTGTACATTATTAGATGAAGCAACTCTCCTATATATAGCAAGCAACCATAATTCTATTAAAACAGAAAATAGAATAATAGAATTGAAAATAAGATAGACTTGACTATCACTTAACAACTATGACTTGACCTTGATCTGTTATATTACATTCTTTATCTCTATTACCCTCCTTCAAACTCATGGTGATTTTGGAAATAACCTTGAGTTTGAAATGAAATTTCTCAAAGGTAGGAGCTGATAAGGCCTTAGTGAAAATGTCAGCAACCTGTTCTGTAGAGGGAATGTGAACACTGAACAACCTTCAAGTGATTTTGAATAACCCTCTCATGGACAAAATGCATATCCAAGTCAAAGTGTTTTGTCCTGTTATGAAGAACAGAATTTTCAGCAAGCAACACAGTATTGATGTTGTCACAGAAAAGAGTGGGAGTACAAGAGAGTGGAATGCGAAGTTCCTTCAATAAATTTGGTAGCCAGATGATTTTAGAATCTACTACAGCTAACCCGCGATATTCAGCTTCTGTGCTAGACCGGCTAACTGAAGATTATTTGATACGGAACGTAACCCAGGATAAGATGGAAGATCAAAGAAAGGGACTCCTCTACCTCAATTTGATTTCCTGATGCAACAGTTAAGGGAATCACTCTACCTCACCTGTTCACACCCAAGTTTCTCAAAGAAACTCAAAGAAAATTTCATTCATCAAAAATTAAAAAAATGGCTACCAGGGTTTAGAGGGTTTTTATACCTCTTAAATTTAAATCCCTAACTCATAAGTTCACTAGAATAAAATATGGGCCAAATCATAATTGGGCCTAAAACAAACAAATAACAAAAATAAAATAAACATAGAATAAATTCTAAGAAAGTGATGTCTCTTTTAATTCATCTTGACTAATGAGAGTCTTCAATGCATCTTGTAAAATAGTAAGACGTGTGGCTTTTGATAATCGTTAATCATTGTCTTGCCCAATTCTTGATGCATCTCCTGAACACATGATTTAGCCATGTTTGCAAAACCTTCTTTTATTCTCTTAGTTGTTGCTCTTGTAATTGGACCAATTGGCATATGACAGTTCTCAGTTTGTTCCATAGGGCTCGTATCATTCCCTCCCTCCTGAAAAAGATTCGACCTCGAATCTGCATCACAAGCAAAAGGAGATAGGTCAGAGACATTAAAAGTAGCTGATACATTATACTCACCTGGAAGGTCAATCTTGTAAGCATTGTCATTGACCCTTTCAAGCACTTGAAATGGACCATCACCCCTAGGGTCTAACTTGGATTTTCTTTGAGTAGGAAATCTCTCTTTTCTCAAATGAACCCATACCCAGTCACCAGGTTCAAAGATAAGTTGTCTTCGACCTTTATTCACCCGTTGGGCTATCAACTTATTTTTCTGTTCAAGCGATTCACGTGCTTTCAAGTGCATTGCTTTAACCTTTTCAGCTTTACCTTCTGCATCCAAGCTAACAATATCACTCAAAGGCAAAGGTAATAAGTCCAAAACAGTTAAAGGATTAAAACCATAAACAAGTTCAAAAGGAGAAAACCCAGTAGAAGAATGAGTAGTTCTATTATAAGCAAACTCAATAAAAGGTAAACAATCTTCCCAAGTTTTCAAATTCTTACCAACAACAGCACGTAATAAGGTCCCTAATGTTCTATTTACTACTTCAGTTTGACCATCAGTTTGAGGATGACAAGTAGTAGAGTATAATAATTTTGTGCCTAATTTACCCCATAAAACTTTCCAAAAATGACTCAAAAATTTGACGTCACGATCAGAAACAATAGTTTGGGGAACACCATGCAAACGCACAACCTCTCGAAAGAATAGATCAGCAATATTTGTCGCATCATCAGTTTTATGGCATGCAATAAAATGAGCCATTTTACTAAATCTGTCTACCACAACAAAAATGCTATCTCGACCTTTTCTTGTTCGAGGCAAACCAAGAACAAAATCCATAGAGATATCAACCCACGGATGCATAGGAACAGGTAAAGGGGCATACAAACCATGTGGTAAAGACTTAGATTTAGCCTGTTTACATGCAACACATTTAGCACAAAATTTTTCAACATCTCTACGCATGCGGGGCCAGTAAAAATGTTCAGATAATACATCCAATGTCTTATGCACACCAAAATGACCCATCAAACCCCCATTATGTGATTCAAGAACAAGTAAGTCCCGCATAGAACAAGCAGGCACACAAATTCTATTACCACGAAACAGAAAACCTTCATGTCTATAAAATTTGTTAAATGCACTATGTTCACAAGAGGCATAAATAGCAGAAAAGTCAGAATCAGTGACATACAACTCCTTGAAAAACTCAAAGCCCAATAACTTAGAGGTAAGTGTAGTAATCAAAGCATACCTCCGAGATAAAGCATCAGCAACGACATTATCTTTACCTTGTTTAAAGGCAATAACATAGGGAAATGTTTCAATAAATTCCACCCATTTAGCATGTCTTTTAGCAAGCTTACCTTGTCCTTTTAAGTGCTTCAAAGATTCATGATCCGTGTGAATCACAAACTCCTTAGGTAAGAGGTAGTGTTGCCAAACCTCTAAAGCCCGAACCAAAGCATATAATTCTTTGTCATATGTTGAATATTTACGCTGAGCTAAATTCAACTTTTCACTGAAGAAGGCAATGGCTCGTTTTTCCTGCATTAAAACAGCACCTATACCAATCCCAGAAGCATCACATTCAATTTCAAAGGTTTTATCAAAGTTAGGTAAAACAAGAATAGGAGCAGAACACAAACAGTCTTTTAGGGTATGAAATGCAATGTCTTGTTCCCTTTCCCATTTAAATCCAACATCCTTTTTTATGACCTCTGTGAGAGGCGCAGCAATGGTAGAAAAATTTTTCACAAATCTTCTATAAAACCCAGCTAACCCATGAAAACTTCGTACCTCAGAAGCATTCTTAGGCGTTGGCCATTCACGAATAGCCTTTACCTTTTCCTCATCAACTTCAATTCCACTCGCACTCACAACAAAACCAAGAAATATAACTCGATCAATACAAAAAGTGCACTTTTTAAGATTAGCATATAATTTCTCTTGTCGAAGCACTTCCAAAACAGCTGAAACATGTGACAAGTGGTCATCCAAACAAGTGCTATAAATGAGAATATCATCAAAATAAACAACAACAAATTTACCCAAAAAGTCTCGCAAAACATGGTTCATCAGACGCATAAAAGTACTAGGGGCATTAGTTAACCCAAAAGGCATTACTAACCACTCATATAACCCATGTTTTGTTTTAAATGCAGTTTTCCATTCATCCCCTGGGTTCATTCGAATTTGATGATACCCACTTTTTAAATCAATTTTAGTGAATATACATGCACCATATAACTCATCAAGCATGTCATCTAACCTAGGGATAGGATAACGATACTTTACCGTAATTTTATTGACTGCGCGACAATCGACACACATTCGCCAAGTACCATCCTTCTTTGGAACCAACAAAACTGGTACAGCACATGGACTCATACTCTCCCGGATGTGACCTTTGGCTAATAACTCCTCTACTTGCCTTTGAAGTTCCTTTGTCTCTTCAGGATTACTCCTATAGGCTGGTCTATTAGGAATGCTAGCACCAGGAATAAAATCGATTTGGTGCTCAATCCCACGTAATGGAGGCAAACCACGTGGTACGTCAGTAGGGAAGACATCGGCAAATGCCTGCAACAAAGAGACAAAGCTATTTGGCAAATTTGGGTTAAGGTCAGTGTCAGAGAATAAAGTATCCCTAAATCGAACCATAAACAAAGCTTTCTTGCCTATTAAAGCACTCTTTAAATCTCTCTCTTTTGCAAAGAAACACAATTTGCTCTCAACTTTCTTAATTTTTTTTTGTATTTGTACTACTCTCAGGACATGGACTCTTTTCTTTCTTTTCACTCACCTTTGGGCCTTTTGCTATATTCTTTTCACTCATAGCCTCTTTTCTCTCAGATTTTTCTGTTATCTCACATCCCATGTTCCCCTTGGTATCCTGTTGAAGCTTCAACTGGTCAAGGTAAACCTCCTTAGGTGATAAAGGAGCAAGAGTGATCTTGCGACCATTAAAATCAAAGGAGAATCGATTTGTATAACCATCATGAAATGCGCGACGGTCGAACTGCCAAGGTCGCCCCAATAATAAATGACAAGCTTGCATTGGCACCACATCACACAAGGCCTCATCAACATACTTGCCAACAGAGAATGCAATTGTCACCTGTTTGTCAACCTTGATCTCTCCACTGTCATTCAACCACTGCAACGTATATGGTTTAGGATGTCGAACACATGTCAAACCCAATTTCTCCACCATAAGTGTACTAGCCACATTAGTCCAACTCCCACCATCAATAATTAAACTACACACTTTTTCACCCACCAAACATCTAGTGTGAAAAAGATTGTGGCGTTGCTCTAGACTTTCTTCTTTCACCTGTAAATTCAAAGCACGTCTAACAACAAGAGATTCACCATGGACTGCATACTCAACATCTCCATCAGAACAATCCTCCAAAGATGGCATGCTATTATGATCAGAGTCATCACCACGATCAGAATCAGACACAATATCATCTCCTCTAATAACCATCAATCTCCTATTTGGGCAATCACTAGCATAATGACCCATACCATGACACTTGAAGCATTTAATATCTCGATGTCTAGAAGTAGCAGAAGAAGAGTTAGAATTACCTTTCTTCTTCGTAGCATCAAGCAATGCATTGGATTCAACACCCTTAGTCTTTGTTGTGTCAGCACTACGAGACTCCCACTTTGGATTAGCATGCGATAATCCTCTTGGTGCTCTTCTTTGTTGTTGCCTCTCCACCTTCATTGCCATACTGACCAAATCATCTATCTCCACATAATGATGTAACTCCACCACATCAGCAATTGCTCTATTCAAACCACCCACAAATCGTGCCATAGTAACCTCAGTGTCCTCTTCTATGTTGGCAGTAATCATAAGCATTTCCATTTCCTTATGGTAGTCTTCAACGGACTTGGAGCCTTGAGTCAGTCGATGTAACTTCTGATGCACTTCCCTGTAGTAGTACGAAGGCACAAATCGTTTCTTCATGAGGCGTTTCATAAGATCCCAAGACTCTATAGGGTGATCATCATTCCGCCGTCGTGTCTTCACTAGTTCATCCCACCAAAGCAAGGCATAGTCAGAGAATGCAACTGCTGCCAAACGAACCTTCTTTTCCTCAGAGTAATTATGGCAAGCAAAAATTCTTTCCACCTTACGTTCCCACTCCAAATAAACTTCAGGATCATTTCTCCCTTTGAATGGTGGTATTTGCATCTTGATGGCGTTGATATTGCTATCTTGACTTTTATGTCGAGGTGTTATAACCCCATCAGAGTCATCATCAGAAGGTACATGATTCTGACGCCGATTCCGGAAAGGTCCTTGTTTAGCAATCTTGGATAGTGTCTGTGTCACCTCTTGCTTCCATGCTTCCAATTCAGTCAAGCGATTAGTTAAGTGTTGAATGGCCCTTTGCATCAATTCCATGTCCACTACAGTATCTTCAGAATGAGCTGCCATAACAATGAACCTGTAACAAAAATAGTATAAAAGAACCTCACAAGCACTCACTCCGTGTTTCACTCAAAGATGGACACTCGTGTTTATTCTCAAAATTGGCTTTTACCCTCTATTGAACTTACCACTCTTGCCTTTTACCACTCTTGAATCTCTTTGACTGTTGCACTTTAGAAAGCAAATAAAAATAAAAGATAGAGAAAATCCGACGCAACGATAAGAGGAAAAGATGAATAGAATAATAAAAGGGACAAAGACACAAAAGACAAAAGATCAGAATAATAATAATTAAAAAAAATAAAAATAATAAGAATAAGAATAATAATAATAACGTACGTAATGATTTTTTTTTTTTTTGAGATTGTTGCTTTGTTTTGTTTTTTTGTTTTGTTTTGTTTTTTTTTTTTTTTTTGCTTGAGTGCTACTGTGTAAACTTCAAAGTATGTACTCTCAAGTATGTACTCTTTTTTTTTTTTTTTTTTGATACTCAAGGGAATGACAAAAAGAATAACGATGAACACAGACGGAAAGATAAAGTGACTATGCGTGGTTGGAATTTTTTTTTTTTTTTTTTGGTACTCAAGGGAAGGACAAAAGAATAACGATGAAGGATAAAGTGACTATGCGTGGCTGGATTTTTTTTTTTTTTTTTTTTTTGGTACTCAAGGGAAGGACAAAAAGAATAACGATGAACACAGACGGAAGGATAAAGTTTATGTAGAACACAGAAAGGATGAACGTAGACTAATGAAAATTAATCTAATACCTGAAATCTGATACCAAATGATACGGAACGTAACCCAGGATAAGATGGAAGATCAAAGAAAGGGACTCCTCTACCTCAATTTGATTTCCTGATGCAACAGTTAAGGGAATCACTCTACCTCACCTGTTCACACCCAAGTTTCTCAAAGAAACTCAAAGAAAATTTCATTCATCAAAAATTAAAAAAATGGCTACCAGGGTTTAGAGGGTTTTTATACCTCTTAAATTTAAATCCCTAACTCATAAGTTCACTAGAATAAAATATGGGCCAAATCATAATTGGGCCTAAAACAAACAAATAACAAAAATAAAATAAACATAGAATAAATTCTAAGAAAGTGATGTCTCTTTTAATTCATCTTGACTAATGAGAGTCTTCAATGCATCTTGTAAAATAGTAAGACGTGTGGCTTTTGATAATCGTTAATCATTGTCTTGCCCAATTCTTGATGCATCTCCTGAACACATGATTTAGCCATGTTTGCAAAACCTTCTTTTATTCTCTTAGTTGTTGCTCTTGTAATTGGACCAATTGGCATATGACAGTTCTCAGTTTGTTCCATAGGGCTCGTATCATTATTTCTTACTTGACCATGAAACAAGATTCGATCCCAAATAGATTCCATATCCACAAGTAGATCTTCGATCATCAATATTAGACCCCCAATTGGAATCTGTAAAACCAAATAGCCTTAAATCAGTAGAAGCATGAAACAATAGTCCTTGATCAATAGTGCCAGCCAAGTATCGCAAAATCCTCTTTACACATTTCCAATGTGTGAGAAACGGTTGTTGCATATACTGACTAACCTTATTTACTGAAAAGGAGATCTCAAGCCTAGTAAGAATTGCATATTGCAATGATCCTACTACAGACCTATATAGATATGGATTATCAAATTCATCATCTCCCTGATTTGTGAGTTTTAAATTTGTGACCATAGGAGTAGGAACTCCTTTGGAGTTTAGCATGTTAGCCTTTTCTAACAGTGAGTGTATATATTTTGATAGAGACAAATGGAAAGAATTTGAGGATAATTTAGTAGCTTCTATCCCAAAGAAGTAGCTAAATTCTTCAAGATCCTTTAAAGAGAAGTCATTGTTCAATTGAGTAATGGTGGTTTGAATGACTCTGTTATTATTACGTGTAATAAGAAGATCATCAACATAAACTAAAATGTAAAGAATAATATCACCAGAGGATTTAACAAATAAGGAAGGATCTGATCTTGTTCTATAGAAACCAAAAAAAGCAAGAGTTGAGGCCAATTTCAGAAACCAAACTCGAGGAGCTTGTTTAAGGCCATAAATAGATTTATTTAACTTACATACATATGATGAATTACCTTGCTGGAAGCCTGGTAGTTAAGACATGTAGACAAGTTCCTTAAGATCCTCATTCAAAAAAAGCATTATTGAAATCTAGCTGTCTGATTGTCCAATGAAAGCTCAGGGCCAAAGAAAGCACCACCCGAATTGTAGAGGGTTTGATCACAGGAGCAAATGTTTGATCATAATCGATTCCTTTTATTTAATGATTGCCTTTGGCCACCAAACGAGCCTTATACTTCATGATTTGGCCATTGGGATGTCTTTTAATGGCAAAAATCCAAGTATCCAACAGTAGCCAATAACCTCATCAATGAAAGAGTTTTCAATGAAACAAAGAGACCAAATGAATTATTGATCTATCATTGAGTAATTGGATGTCTGTACATTAGATGAAGCAACTCTATTATATAAAGCAAGCTACCACAATTCAGTTGAAACAGAAAATAGAATAACAGAATTGAAAATAAGTTAGACTTGACTATCACTTAACAATTATGACTTAATCTTGATCTGTTATATTACATTCTTTATCTCTATTAGATACATTCACCCTTCTGGCAATGGGCGTGGGCCTCCATTAACAAAATTGCACATGTGTAATGTTTTAGGTCCAACATGGCACTATTACTATGAGTCACGCTGCCATGTAAGATAAAATCCTTTTAAAATTAAATTAATTAAACCTAAATCCTCTAACTCCAAAAATTGCATAAATTCCTTGAACCCTAACAAAGAACAAAGAACATGGGTTCACTTAGGATTTCTCCACAACCAAACAAAAGCCTCTCCTCTTCAATCTCAAGTTCTCCTAGTTCTCTCTCTTTCTCTGTCATTTCTCCAACACTACCTACAAGTTTGTCAATCCTTAAAACCTGTAAATCCAAAAATTTTCCTCTTCTTTCAGCACACTCAATCTCACTTCACTCCCTCCTCTCACCTCTCAGAAGTGGCCCATCATCGCCGTCCATCATTTGTGCCGCTAGGCCGGAGCCGGACGGTTCGTCGCTAGCGCTCATCCTCTTGTCTTCCTCGATGTTCCTCAATAGCCTCCTTCATCATGATTCATCACTGCTCGTTGCCTCGCCGCCTTGTCCATCGTAGTCACGTCGCCTCACTGCCTCAGTTCTGTCGGTTTCCTGCTTTCTATTCTCATTAGGTTCGCGTTCGCATTCTGGCAGCTCATGGTTCCTCATTCTCGCGTAGGCTTTTACAGTTCTAGCATTATGTTTCTACAGTTCTACTTTTGCATATCTGCTTCTACTTCTACGATTAGAAAATTATTGTTAGATATTAAATTTTTTTTTGTTATTTTAAATTTTTGTTCTAGTTGATTGTTTTTCTTGCTTTTGTTTTAAATTTTAGCTCTAGTTTATGATGCACGGATACTAACACGGATATGAGACACGACACGATATGGGACATGCCGACACACAAATTTTAAAATCTTATAAGATATGGGAACACACACATATATAAAATATGATGTATTTTTTAAAAAAAATAGTAATGATACTTTGATATTTATTAATATTAAAATATAAATTAATTTTTTAATGATTTTTAATATCTCATTTTAATTATACAAAGTATTTAAAATATTTTTTTAGTTTTAATAAATAATAATAATAATATATACTATTTCTAAATTTATTTCAATAATACATACTAAAAATAAGGTTGGACACGCTAACACGTGATAGCATTTAGATGTGTCCAAGCGTGTCGGAGAAATTTTTTTTCTTTTTTATTAAAACATAGTTGGACACGCGTGTCGAACGAGTGTCGATGAGTGTCGTGTCCAAAATGTGTTCAACATGCAGACATGACAACTCAGCAAAGTGTCCGTACTTCATGGGTTCTAGTTGATTAAATTTGATACTATTGCTAGGTCTTAAATTTTTCTTTCAAATTCTGGCTGGTTAATTAATTTTTCAAAACTTTTTCTCTTCCTGAAACGAAGTCATGTTCTTTGTTCTTTGTTAGGGTTGTAGAAATTTTTATAATTTCTGAAATAAAAAGATAGAGGGTTAGATTAATTTCACTTAATAAATTAATTTTAAAAAATAATTATCTTACGTGGCAACAAATTGCCACATCACTCATAATAATAATTCCATCATGGACTCAAAATGTTATACATGTGCAGTAAAACAAACAGAGACATACGTTTATTGTTGGAAGAAGAAATGTTTCTATCGAAACAAATAAATAGTGTGTACGCATGACTCATTAAATAATTTGGGTGTAAATGTGATTGTTGGTACAAATTTCGACTTATAGATAAATTCAATTACAATTCATCAAAGTTGAGGAAAAGATCGATAGATCAGACCTTTGGCTATAGAAAAAAAACACTTTCGACTACGATAAAGGATGATAGTCAAAGTCAAGGGCTGTATGATGAAAAATGAGCTAAAACCGTAGAGACCATGTGGTTAAATACAAGCATGATGAAAAATATGAGATTGAAAAGCAAGGCAAGACAGAACGTGAGAGTGTCCACTATAAAAATTTTTCAGAGTCAAAACAAGATCGTGGTTTGAAAAAAAGGAGGAACTACCAGGAGCAGGTCCTCCCTTAAGGTCTTAAAAAGGGGGGGGAGGACTTCAATAAAAAAAAACACTAGATTATCATGCAAATTCTGTAAAATTTCTCAGTCTCAATGATGTAACCAAAGATTATGGAGTATAAGTACATATGAGTGTTAGGAGCTCATTTTATTTTATTATTTTTTGTTTTTCTTTCGTTTAATTTTTTTGTTTTAAATATTTCATTGTTATTCTGTTTTCTTTTAATTTCCATTTCACTTTTACATTTTCATTTATTCAAAGTTTTCTTTTATTTATTTCACACACTTTCATTTTATTTGTTACAATTTGTCATTAATAGTTCGACGTAATTCGTTTCAATACGAATACTAAATACTTTCTAAGTCGGGCTCATTATTTTCAGAAGAGTCGTATCTGCTCTCTAAATTGAAATCTTGATACAAGTTCGATTCAATATTTTATTAAGATTATTAAAAATTGAGTGAATCAGTGACTATTGTGTGAATTTTTAAGTGTACTTTTTTGTCCATTGTTTCTAAATAAAATAAACATTTGTAATGTGTTGCGAGTAATGTTTATAAATTTTTTCCCTCGTGTGCAAACTCTTTTCTCTTTTTCTTCATTTGCAAGATATAGCCTGTTATTTATTATTGGATAATAATAATAATAATATAAAGTAAACACGGGTCCATAAGACATGCATCTATCGCGACGGTGCTGAACATGGTAGGTATCTGCAACTTGGCTCATCTTTTTTCTCTGTCCACTCATCCGTAGGAGTCGCTAAATGTCCACGTCCTCCAACTCAATCAGCAATATATCGGCAATATTACTCTATTCGAATAATCAATTGCGTAAGGAATTATTCTTCTACGACCTTATTGCATTATAATAATAGTAATAATTTCTCCTGTTTCGTCGTTTGGCATGTGTCAAAAACGTGTTTTTTCTTTCGTTTCTTCGAACTATTAAACTAAGCAATTCAATTTGAATTGGACCTGTCCACTATTAAAACGGTAGCTTACTCTTGAATTAAGCACACTACACATATTATACACGAAATCAAGAATTTTGTTGTATTTATTTATATGTGATTAAGTTTAATAATAAAAGTGAACGCTTGTTTTACTCGATGGGGTGAGGAAACAACAGGGGGCCTAACTCCATAACAAAACAAATACTAAATTAATCAATTGGTCCCAGTAATCATCGAACACAGCATTTAAAATACGTAGCACCCCATATATCCCACACGTGGCCTCTGCCCTGTAAAGTCTGCAGCTGATATTACCAAGAGGAGTTATGCCCTACAGTCATTCTAAGTTCATAGTCAAAACCGTTTTTAAAAAATATTTTGATTTTTATTTTTATTTCTAAAAAATAAATTTAATCAAAATTATTTTCAAAAGATTTAAAATTAATCACGTTAATTCTTTTGTCCATTTTGTCACTAACGACGTTAAATTTATTGACGTAGCAATTAACTTGATAATCCAACCCAAACTAAATCCAGATCATACCCGCTTTCAATCCAACCCAAATTTAAACCCAACCAAAAACAGCGTTCCTTCTTCCCACATTCAATAGTTTTTTCATCTTCTACCTGAAGCTCCACCACGCCACTTTGCAAGGTGTTCCACGTCGCCATCAGTCTCTGTATGTTCTTCTACTACAATGCTGTCGGTCCTTGTCCGCAGTTCTTCTCTTTGTTCCAATCCCAAAATTTCTTTTCTCCTCCTCTTCCCTCCCTTTCTATTATTCTTTTTGCCACCAACACTAAAACCCTTCTTTTCTATTGAAGTTCGCTTGATGTTACTGTTCATTTCTTGGTTTAATTGAGGTTCATTTGGATCTAAAAATGAATTCGATGTATTTTTTTTAATGATTGAGTCTTTTTAACTACTTCTTCAAATTTGAACTAATTTTGGTTTATTTGTGTGCTAATTGAAGTTCACTTGATGCTACTGATAAGTATTGACCAATTTTTTTAGCAAAGAAGAATGAAATTATTCATTATCATTTTATTTAATTGTATTAGATTCCACTCTATTCCATTCAATTAGTTCAGTTTTAAACAAGCAGTCAAAAAGACTCAATCATCAATAAAAACACATTGAATTTATTTGTGGATCCAAATGAACATCAAATAAACTAAGAAATGAATCGAAATTACTTAAGAAATAAAAAACTTGGTTAATACTTAACAGCAGCATCAAGTGAATCTCAATTAACATACAAATGAACCGAAATTAGTTCAATTTTGAACAAGTAGTCAAAAAGGCTCAATCATCAACAAAAACACATCCAATTCATTCCTATATCCGAATGAACCTCAATTAAACTAAGAAATGAACCGAAATTACCTAAGGAATAAAAAATTTGGTCAATACTTATCAGCAGTATTATGTGAACCTCAGTTCAATTTTGAACAAGTAGTTAAAAAGACTCAATCATCAACAAAAATACATTCAATTCATTCTTGGATCCAAATGAACTTCAACTAAACTAAAAAATGAATCGAAATTACTTAAGAAATAAAAAATTTGGTCAATACTTATTAGCAGCATCATGTGAACCTCAATTAACACACAAATGAACCAAAACTAGTTCAGTTTTGAACAAACAGTCAAAAAGACTCAATCATCAACAAAAAACGTATCGAATTCATTTTTGGATCCAAATGAACATCAATTAAAAGGAGAAAAAGAAAAAACACAGTAACAACAGCGATAAAAGAACGATGATTGAGAGAAAATACGTGAAGAAGAATTAGAAACGCGAAGAAGAAGAATGAAGAACACGAAGAAGAAGAATGTGAAGACGAAAAAGGAGGAATGCAAAAAAGAAGAAAAAGAAACGCAAAAAGTTTGCATTAGTGAAGTGTAATAAAAGTGATTTTTATTAAGTTTGTGCCAATTTAGTTGGACTTCGTTATCAAAAAGACTTAAATGTGTAATTCGACTGCAAAAATAATATCGTATCACTTAAAAAAAATATTTCAATAAATACAATGACTTCTATTATTTTTAAACCATTTAAATATCAAAATTAAAACAATAAAATTTTAGAGAATTTATATGACTTTTAATTATTCATATTAGCCTTCTATCAAACGTTTATGCGTCAAAAATTATTTAAGAATTTAAATAAGTCAGATTTATAAAATTTAAAAATAAAATAAAAATAATTAAATTTTAGTATTAAATTAAAACTCACGTACAAATTTAAAAACCAGATTCACTATTACTTGGGGATTAAAATGAAAGTGAGGCACCATAACAAACTAGAAAAGGAAAATAAAATTTGATTCGGTTACGCTACAGTATTAAGTATTTAAGTTAATTTACGCAGTTCCCGTTTCAATGAATTATTATTATTTGGGCAATGCCGTTGCAGACCACTGTGGCGAGGTTCGCGAGCACACCCAACCTCACGCTATCATTACCACAATCGAAATTCGAAAACCCTAAATGCTCCATTTCTCCTTAATCTCCATCCCCTATCTTCAATAACACGTTTCGATTTCATGTCTGCTCCCGCTGATGAGATATCCAATCTCGTTAATGGTAGTGTTGCCGATGACGATGAAGACGACGACGACGACGACGAAGGAGAACGCAGCGCTGCTGCACCTATTGGAAGCAAAGCAAGAAGAAGAAGAGGTGGATTTGGGAAGGCAAAAGAGATGGCGATGCATCAATTCACGAAAGCCAAGACTCAATTGCGCAGAGTCAGAAGCAGGAGGGCTCTGCTTCAATCATCGTCATCGTCAACGTCTTCTGCGAATGCAAGTAGAAGAGGCTTTTCCGGTAAGGAAACTAGTGTTAGAGGCACCGATGATTATTATAACGGAAGTAAATGCAAGTTTTGTTTTTCGCGTCCGAGAGTGTTGGAATCCCCTGAAGAAGGTGGATCTTCTGTCACCAGTGATCCCAATGACCCGAAATTCATCAATGCAATGTTGAGGCTCTTGATAGAGAAGAATGATTTTCATTCCAAAGAATGCAATCCACACATGGATTGACACTTGAAAGGTTCAGTTCCTTTCTGAACCTAAACATTGATCGTTGATGCTGCTGTTATTGTTGTTGTGATCTCTGAGTTTGTTGTATCAATTATTTGATATTTAATTTGCTGTGTTGTGGTGCCCTGCTATGCAAAAATGGTTGAAATCAAAGGAATTTGGTTCCTACACTTTTGGATGATGAATGGATTTGGATGGAAAGGTTTAGAGCAGTGTGGTCCAAGAAGTTGTGGGCATCACAAGGCACTTGCCGCCATCATTCGGTGGTTACAGATTGAAGATTAATTTAGAACAGGTGAGTGTACATTGGGAACGAAAAGATTTACTTATATAGATAAAAGAGGTTGCTTGATAAATTGCTGGTAACTAGATTCTTTGAGATTCTGGAAGCTTGTGCTTTTCCTCAAAAAGAGAGATGGTGCTGTACATAGTCATAGTAATACTGAATTTTGAACCCAGTCATTTTTAATTATGTCTTTTTAGCTCTTAGGTCTCCTTCATTGGTTTCATGTACTGTGGAAAAATATTCAACATGTCAAATTAAACACTGGCTTTAGTTCGTCTCATTAGTTTGATTTTGACCAGAAGTCATCCTGTTTTGCAAAACTGCATGTATTTGTTATATAATCAATTGCTTTTCTTGCAATTTCTAATCACTTTTTAGTTCTTAGTGTATCAGTTTTGTATTTCATCTTATGATAGATTGTCTACCTTTAAAGCAGCAGCTCTTATGTCACTTTTCATCGAGCAGGATAGAAAGTAGAAACCCTTTCATTTTCATTGTGTAGCGGCTACATTATTGAATCATGTATCAACCATTATTAAATTGAATTGAATTTTCAATGGAGTGTACATTGCATCTACTAGTATATGATGGATAAGCTGGCAGTTTCCCATACTAAAATGATAAACATAAAATAGATTTAGGTCTTCTAAAGTGAACATATTGCTAAAGTGAGAAAATGGTGTCTTAAGTGTTAACGATCATTTGATCATTTAATAGGTCCCACATAAAGTTACTGATCGAAGAATGGTTAGGCCCTTGCTTAATCACATAACATGCTCACTTTAAAAGGAGCCACGTCCCAATAAACATCTCTCTTGTCACTTGCATCAGTTGCATGTTGAACAGTTATTGTTATAGTCTAGCAAGTAGCAGAGATTATCTTATTGATTTTAAACTTGATAGTGGCGACCATTTAATTGTACATCTTGGTCCTGCTTTAGACGTATGTTTCTTGACTTATTGCATTCTTTCAAGTGAATTTTATGGCTTAACCCAGATGTGCCCATGCTTCTCTCTTTATGATGTATGTCTTGGTCAATGAAGACATTATATTTCTCTTCTAAGTTCTTCAAACTTAAGCATTAATGTGATAAGCTTGCTTCATTTCCCATTCTTCCAGTGTTGGGCCAGGTTGCTTTTGCTGCATCTGCACTGTCCCCTTCTGTACTCTGTTCTGATAACTTTTGTCCGTGCTTTTGTTTGGATGAGACAGAAAAGTATCTGGGTTTCTATTAGAGAACTCTAAAACCATGGTTGCTAAATTTTCAATTAGAATACCAATCATGCTATTATTAAGTACTTTTAGGTGCTTTTGGAATAAGGTGGTTTCTTATTTTGCAACAATGGGCGTGTTAAGGTGTGTGGTAAGTAGAGATAACAATTAGCTTGGTTCCTCGGTTCTTACTTTTTACTCGATGAGCTTAATTTTTCAATTAATAAAATTAATCCCATAATTTTACATTGTCAATCAAGTTAGTTCTTCTTTAGTTTATCAATCAGGCGTTAATGTGGAACGTCAAATGGGGGATCAATGTGATTGTTATCCCAACACGACATTAAAATTTAATAGTACAGAGTATTCTTCAAATTAGTTGCTAAATAGATATAATAAATTAATAATCAAATCGGTATCCTAGTTTTTATCTATATTAAAGTATTGTTTTTGTCCTAACGTTTAAATCGTCCTATTTGTATCCCTAACATTTGTAAAAGTGATTCAATGTTATCCTGCCGTCAATTACACATCATGAGAGCTTTAGTTTGAGTTTTAAAAATCTCTTCTTGAAGTTAGAATACAAATGTCTAGGATAGGGATAGGATCAATGATCTACTCCGAAAAATAGCTCATAAAATGTTGAAACTAATTTTTACAACATCTACATAATTCACTTTTCTAGGGACATAATTGAATCTAAACACTAATAGTGGGTATAATATTAAAATCGAACACATCCAAGTGAGACCTAATTGAGAATAAATACATCTAAGTGAGAATAATTGAAAAATATAATTTGATTTGTTAGTATAATTGATAGTAGGATAACATTAAATCACTTTTATAAACGTTAATGATACAAATAAGACGATTTAAACATCAGGGACAAAAACGATAATTTACTCTTTTATCTATAATCAAATTGATCCATTGCTTGAGGGATCAGTTTAATTGAAACCCTTTTGTGCCAGCTTACCTAATGACATACCACGTGACAGCCAACATTCGTTGCAAGCTTTTTGTTAAAGTCGTTTATTGGTTAACTGAGAAGAGAGTAATTTGGTTGACAATTTAAAATTAAATAATTAATTTGATCAATTTAAAAATTGAGTGAACATTGATCATCACAAAAAAGCTGAGAAACTAATTTGATTTCGGTATCTTAACTTTCTTCTACATGTAAATATAATTTACTCTTGACAAATATTTTCTCTACACGAATACATGTATATATGATCTCTTCTTAATATGATTCAAAATTTCAAACGATAATTTTGTTAATGAATATTAGGTATTTGTCTCTAAAAATGATATATACACACAAAAATTCAGTAACTAAATCAACCATTATATATATATTATTTAACTCATTTAAAATATATAATTTGTATTTTAATATGCATCCTATACACACAACTAATTTGATAGTTCATTTTTTGTGTATGTTTGTCAACATTACAAAAATGGTAGTATTCATAAAAAAAAAATTAAAAGTTTAATTTATCAATCTATTGAAAAGTTAAAAATTTGTACTTTTGTAACTTTAACAAGTACTTACACCCACAAGCCACAAGAAAACAGCCGATTCTTCATAAATTTTGTAATTGATTTGTGTGAGACATGCATATGAGTCTAAACGATGTGATGAGTTCATCTATCATATATGCTTTCTTTTGCGAAGAAAATCAGCCATGAAATACCATGAGTTTGATTCTCAGGAAATATGTGACGGTGTTTTGACAAATAGATAAAGAAAAAATGGTATCCTTTGCCCAGCCTTTATTCCGAAAAAACTTTTAGCTTTGGTTGCAAACAGGAATCCCAAAAGTAAAAGCTTTATATTCCAATTTCCAATAGATGATTCAAACCCAAAAGAATATCTGGATGCTCTAAGTAGATAATTACGAACATCTCATCCGGTCAGGGGAAAAATACACTTCATATTGTGGGGTGCAAAATATACTGAATGAAATGTGACCGTTACTGTAGTTACAAGAGAAAACGACAAGGGTGGTGAAATGGTTACAGCAGGATAAAAAAAAAACAGAAGGAATTTGTTGATAGTGCTTTTACATTGGTTTATTACTGTATGCTTAAACCGTTGTTGATAGAATGAAGGAAAATCACATCACGTGGTTTTCATTTTGTTGTTTCCCTTCCCTGTTACAAACACTTATGGGGCCATCTTCAAACAAGCCTGCACATGAAGGATGACACTCTCTTGTTGCTACTTATTTATGGTGTCAGTTTTAAATGTGTTTAGTGATAGATTAAATGTTAAGATATTTACAATCAGTGTTTCAATTTAGCAATATCTGTTACTTTAGTTATTTCTAAATTAAACTAGTATTTAGAAGGAATAGCAGCACACTATGAATTTAACGATTATCGTTACCTTTGACGTCTGAAATTGTAGCCGACATGAAAGGAAAATAGAAAGTCAAAGATTAGGTAATTAAAGGAAGGAGGCAGGGAGAGGAGTTACGGTGCGGCTAGGCCCAGGATAAGACAGTGTATACAAAAGAAAACAAAAAAGTAAAAAGCCGCCCTTTCCATTTTAACGACAAATTATTGAGCGAAAAAAAGAGATAATTATAATATGAATTTAATTTTATCCACCTAAGCTGTAAAGTATTTTACATCGATGTTTATTTTTTTCTACGAAGGACGGACACTTATTAAAAAAATTGGTTTATATTTTAATATTAATAAAATATTAAAATATTATTACGATTTATTTAAAAAATATTTTATATTTTATATGTATGTGTGTCTCCGTATCATGTAAAATTTTAAAATTTACGTATCACATATTTCATGTCGTATCGTGTCTCGTGTTCGTGTTAGTATCTGGACATCATAAATTTTTTTTAAATAACTATTTACATAATTATTTTTATTGATATAGGATAAAATTATTTTATATGCATCAAAATTAAATTCTAAATATTTGTAAAACGGTTTATTTAACGAATATCATAAAGACATATAAACATAAAGCATTGAGTGTTTAGTGGTAATTGAAATTAGATATGACATGGCAGTGGGTGGTGTTTGAATCTGAAGTGAGGATTTGGAGTAGTTATCCTCACTTGCCACCAAAAACTCATTAACTCATAAATATCCATCTCTGCCTTTTCATGCCTTCACTTTCACGCCATACATAGATGCTGCTTCTGCTTCATCTTCTTCATCTGCATAATTCATAGTTCCAAGGTCGGTGATTTCACCTTTCTCTTTCTCTGCTAATTGTTGTGTGAGAACATCGATATGCTACTTATTTAATTTGATATGAATCGAACAGTGTTTTCTTGGTTAGTTATGATGTGATTGGGCTGATAATCGATATATTTATTGGTTCCGGCATCAGAATGTCGTCGTCGAGGCGAAGCCAATCATCGAGCAATTCAAGCAGATCAAGACAGAGTGCAAGAGTAATTGCTCAGACAAGTGTGGATGCAAAGCTGCATGCAAACTTTGAGGAGTCCGGAAGTTCATTCGACTACTCGAATTCGGTGCGGTTGTCTTCCGGTACAGCCAGTGGAGAAAAGCAAGCAAGGTGTGACAGAGTTACAGCAGCTTATCTTCATCAAATGCAGAAGGGGAAGTTCATCCAGCCCTTTGGGTGCTTGCTAGCTTTGGATGACAAGACACTTAGGGTCATTGCATACAGTCACAATGCATCTGAAATGCTTACCATGGTCAGCCATGCTGTCCCAAGTGTTGGTGATCACCCTGCTCTTGCCATTGGCACCGACATTCGGACTATTTTCACGCCCTCAAGTGCTGCTGCTTTGCAAAAGGCCCTTGCAGTTCCGGAGGTTTCGCTTCTTAACCCCATTCTAGTTCATTGCAAGACTTCTGGCAAGCCCTTCTATGCAATTGTTCATCGTATTACCGCTAGTTTGATCATTGATTTTGAGCCTGTTAAGCCTCATGAAGTTCCCATGACTGCCGCCGGAGCGCTGCAATCTTACAAGCTTGCGGCCAAAGCAATAACTAGATTGCAGTCTTTGCCCAGTGGGAGCATGGAAACGCTTTGTGACACCATGGTTCAAGAAGTTTTTGAGCTCACGGGTTATGACAGGGTGATGGCTTATAAATTTCATGAGGATGATCATGGGGAAGTGATTGCTGAGGTTGCAAAACCAGGCCTTGAGCCATATCTGGGTTTGCACTATCCAGCAACTGATATCCCCCAGGCTGCGCGCTTCTTGTTTATGAAAAACAAGGTCCGAATGATAGTTGATTGTCGTGCAAAGCATGTGAAGGTGCTTCAAGACCCCAAAGTTTCCATTGACTTAACTTTGTGCGGTTCAACTTTAAGGGCTGCTCATAGTTGCCACTTGCAATATATGGAGAATATGAATTCAATTGCTTCCCTGGTTTTGGCAGTTGTGGTCAATGATAACGATGAAGATGGGGATGGCTCTGATGTTGTTCAGCCACAAAAGAGAAAGAGACTTTGGGGTTTAGTAGTTTGCCATAACACTACTCCAAGGTTTGTTCCCTTTCCTCTAAGGTATGCTTGTGAATTTTTGGCTCAAGTATTTGCCATCCATGTGAATAAGGAATTAGAGTTAGAATATCAGATTGTTGAGAAGAATATCCTGCGCACGCAGACACTCTTGTGCGATATGCTGATGCGAGATGCACCCCTTGGTATTGTATCACAGAGCCCTAATATAATGGATCTTGTGAGATGTGATGGAGCAGCACTCTTGTATAGAGACAAGGTATGGAGATTAGGTGTGGCTCCAAGTGAATCTCACATAAGAGAGTTAGCTTTATGGCTCTCTAAGTGCCACAAGGACTCCACGGGTTTGAGTACAGATAGCTTGTCTGATGCAGGCTTCCCAGGAGCTGCTGCTCTTGGTGATGTTGTTTGTGGAATGGCAGCTGTGAGAATTTCTTCCATGGACATAGTTTTCTGGTTTAGATCACACACTGCTGCAGAAATCAGATGGGGTGGTGCCAAGCATGAACCTGGTGACAGGGATGATCCTACAAAGATGAGTCCAAGATCATCATTCAAGGCTTTCCTTGAAGTTGTGAAGGGAAGGAGCTTACCATGGAAGGACTACGAAATGGATGCTATCCATTCATTGCAGCTAATACTGAGAAATTCGTTCAAAGATAATGAGATTATGGATATAAGCACGCAAGCTATTGATACAAGACTAAATGATTTGAAGATTGAAGGGATGCAAGAACTAGAAGCAGTGACGAGTGAGATGGTTCGATTAATTGAAACAGCATCAGTGCCAATTTTGGCAGTTAATGTTGATGGGATGGTCAATGGATGGAACACGAAGATTGCTGAGTTGACAGGCCTTTCAGTTGAGGAAGCCATTGGAAAGGATTTACTTACGCTGGTTGAGGATTTTTCAGTAGAGAGAGTCAAGAAGATGCTGGACATGGCACTGCAGGGTATGTCTTTTTTCTATTCACCGTTTTATCCTTTTGTCATAAGAAACTTTAGAAATGTGATTATAAGTTGTTCCCTTTGGCCATCCATGAATGTTGCATTGATGAAGAATTAACAAAAAGATACTTACAATCTCAGATTTCCATATTCTCTATAGATCATTTATTTATTTGTTTTGTTACTTTGTAATTAGGTAAAGAAGAGAAGAATTTCCAATTTGAGATCAAAACACATGGTGTGAAGATTGATTCAGGTCCTATCAGCTTGGTAGTTAATGCTTGTGCAAGCAGGAATCTCCAAAACAGCGTGGTGGGAGTTTGTTTTGTGGCCCATGATATGACTGCTGAGAAGACAGTCATGGACAAATTCACTCGAATTGAAGGTGACTATAGGGCGATTGTACAGAATCCGAACCCTTTGATCCCCCCAATATTTGGCACAGATGAATTTGGCTGGTGTTGTGAATGGAATTCAGCCATGACAAAGTTAACTGGATGGAAGAGAGAGGATGTGATGGATAAAATGCTATTAGGGGAGGTTTTTGGAACCCATATGGCTTGTTGCCGTCTTAAGAATCAAGAAGCTGTTGTTAATTTTGGAATTGTACTTAACAATGCCATGACTGGTGTGGAAACAGAGAAAGCTGCTTTTGGTTTCTTCACTCGGAAGGGCAAGTATGTAGAATGCTTGCTTTCTGTGAGCAAGAAATTGGATGTAGAGGGTGAAGTTACTGGAGTCTTCTGCTTCTTACAGACAGCTAGCCCTGAGCTTCAACAAGCATTGCATATTCAGCGTTTGTCCGAACAAACTGCATTGAAGAGACTCAAAGCTTTAACTTATATGAAAAGGAAAATTCGGAATCCTTTGTGTGGGATTGTGTTCTCTCGAAAATTGTTGGAGAATACTGAGTTGGGAATTGAGCAAAAACAACTTCTGGACACTGGCACTCAGTGCCAACGCCAGCTTAGCAAAATTCTCGATGACTCGGATCTTGACCGTATCATTGATGGGTATGATTTATGAATATGATTATGATGATGTTATTTATGACAATATTAAATTCCTTTCTTTCTTGTACTCTGAACAGCTACTTGGATTTGGAAATGGTTGAATTCACTCTGCATCAAGTTTTTGTTGCCTGCCTAAGTCAGGTCATGACAAAGAGCAAGGCAATGGGTATCCATATAATCAACGAAGTCACGGAGCACATCATGACAGAAACCTTATATGGTGATAGTCTTAGGCTGCAGCAAGTCTTGGCTGACTTCTTATTGATTTGCATCAATTTTACGCCAACCGGAGGTCAAGTTGTTGTTGCAGCCTCTTTAACCAAAGATCAATTAGGCAAATCAGTTCATTTGGCTAACTTGGAGATAAGGTAACTGTTCCATGCATACTATATATTCCTTTGTTGTACCTCAACTTTATGGGAACAAGAAACTTGTGACATTCCCACATGTGATCATCTAACTACTTCTTAAGTGATTCACTGATTGTTTTTGCTATCTTTGCAGCATAACACATGATGGTGTTGGTGTTCCGGAAACATTGCTGAACCAAATGTTCGGACGAGACGGACAAGAATCCGAGGAGGGTATTAGTCTGCTCATCAGCAGAAAGTTGCTGAAGCTGATGAATGGAGACGTGCGGTATCTGAGGGAAGCTGGCAAATCATCTTTCATCTTAACAGTTGAACTGGCTGCTTCCCAGAAATTGATTGCTTAAAGTTATAGGAAAATAAAGAAATACTTTCAGTTTTTGTACATCAGAAAAGCAAGTGTGCAAGAAATCACTTTTCTTGTACAACATACCTTAAGAGTAAGAGTAACATAGTCTCAACTCTCAAGTCTTAACGCTTCTGTAACTCCTTGTACGGTACGATGTATATATGTATTAATCTTTACGTTATTTAGCTATTCACATAAACTATTATATATTTATATTACTTACTCTTCTTGCAATTTTAGATTATTTAAGAAGCATTTTTAGTAATCAAACATTAAACAAGTCTCTGAAATTGCTGTTATCCCGTCTTTACATGCTTAGCTGTAATATGATGAGGTGTGGTTTCTTTTTCTGATGTGAAAGAAGCATATTGTTCAATTGGAATTACCTTAGACGAAAATCTACTCAAATTAAGATGTTTTCCCCCAGGGGAATATACACAGATGAATTTGGGTTAGTGGTCCAACATCACTAACCATTAGTTAGTTTATTTTGTGAATTCACCATTTCATATAGCCCGGAAGAATATGTGTACGGCCAGTTTATGCCTCTATTGAGTAGCATATAATTAACATTGGCCCATACTTTAGTTACCAACTCCCTTGCTTTTAAATATAATTGCAGGAACAAAAGCTATTAGGAATCAATCTTTAGGACACTGACAAAGAAATTCCACCTTCCGCTTTGGCTGTATGGCTTTTTATTTGCAGCAACTTTATAAAACTATATTATATATCAGGACATGATAATTAATCAATCTGCATAACTAGTTTTGATTAATGTGAATAAATAAAAAATAGTTATTTGTACTGTAGTATCTATGACTTTAGCGGGTTACATGGTGCCACGATGATAATTTCTAATAATCAAGGCAGGTTTTTTCTACTATTTTGACCATACTAGCTACATTTCTTTGTGCTGCTAAATACACGGAAGATGGGGTTAGGTTATTTGTTTCCATCTATCCACACCAATATGATAGGAAGTGTAATTATTAATATTATTATACATTATTTTAATACCACCATGGTTCAAATTCAATGAGATTAATCGGAAGGTTATAGAAGAAAGGGAAAGAGAGTAAGATGAGGCATAAGAGGCAATAACTTCAATATTCTTGTTATTATAAGGCACTGATAGATAAGCAACAAGGAGTAGCACTATTGAGAACTAGTAAGTCAACACTGAATAATACACCACACACACAAACACATTGTGATTAACAAAAAGAACAAAGCATGCCGGTAGCACCTTTCAAATTCCAATTATAAAAGAAATGAATATGTCCCATTATTTGCTTTTATGAGTTTTCCAAACATACATGATGAATTGTGAGGCAACAAAGAGAGATTGAATGAGAGAGACAAATACACAAAAACAACAGAGACATTATTAAAGCATACATATACCAATCAAGTATATATCATTCCTACTATAACAATTACTTCTTGGGAGCAAGCCTAGACTTGATTTTCTCAATCTCCTTGGTACCAACCTGGAATGCCTTGGTCAACACGTTATCCGGGACCGGTGGGGTGGCAGCAAACAAAGTCAGAGGAATAGACTGTGTTCCAGGCAATTGGCTGTTGAAGGCTGAAATAACTGCAGCAGGTTCATTGGCATTGTTCTTCTGGAAGTGAACCAACCCTTTTGGGAAGACAAAGATCTCACCCTTGTAGATGGTCTTTGATATGAGAACATTGGATGTTGTTATGAACCCAACATCAAGTTGACCTTCAAGAACAAACACAATCTCAGTGGCACGTGGGTGTGTGTGGGGTGGGTTGAGTCCACCTGGGGCATAGTCAATGCGTGCCAGAGACACACCAAGTGTGTTCAATCCTGGGATCTTTTCAACGTTGGCTCCTGTTACAAGGGAACCGAAGGTTGTGTTTGCTGCCACACCTGGTTTTGCTAATATGTTCGATGAGAAATCAGATGCATTCACTTTTGCAGCGTCTTTACACGTGAATCCATTCACCTTAACACCTGTTTTTTCATTCACACACTACCCATGTCAACCAGCCAATGATTTTTGAGATCTGGGCTATGTTTAATTTACTTAAAAAGATGAACTTTTTATGTTGTGTTAACAAAGAAACCTTAATTAGTAGTCATATGCAAGTGGGTGCACCATATTATGAAAAAGGAAGCAATATTAAAGTAGTTGGTAGGCCTAATAGTGAGTTAGTTGGAGTTAATTGAAAGAAAACCAAAGGATCAAATATAATGATTAACAAGAGAATAGAAACATCAAAGGAGAAGAGATAGATAGAGAAATATAAGATATACCAGATGCAGTGTCTGCAACACAGAGGTCTTGAAGAGCATCAGGATCTGATGCTGAGGTTGAGGCTAAAACCAGAGCAAAAGTCACCACTAACACTGACCCTATGAACTTCATGGTTAACTATGAACCCAAGAATGAGGAAACAAAATTGGGTGGGATGAAAGGAAACAAAAAAGAGAAGAAGAAAATGTGTATTGCTTTAAATGCTTTGGGCAAGTTGGAATGAGTTAATGAGGTTTTCAGTATTTATATAGATAGGCACAAAGGTGAGAAGAAGACTTAGAACAGAGACAAAAGGATGATCATGAGTTGAATTTCAATACTGAATGAGTTTGGAATCAAAGCATGCAATATGCCAATTCTTAAAGAATAATAATCATTTGGGTCATTGCTTATTTTTTTATTTTGGAGCTTTAGTATAAGGTATGAGTTATGAGTATGACCCTTCCCTTGTTATAGCCTGACCCACACCCTTGCCTATTTCCTTATTTTTAGATTATAATATGATGAGTCTTGTTAGTCTATGTTTTAACTTTTAAGAATATTATAAAAAAAAATTATTAAAAGTTATTAAAAAATATATTTTTTACATTTTAAATGTATTAAATACATAAAAAATTTTGAAAAATTTCTATTAATATACATGTATTTAAAAGGAACAATAAATAAGTATAATACTACTAGAGTGAATACCCCATGTGACTCCGGACAATTATCTCAAAAGGACAACGAGGTCTCCAAGAAAAAAAAAATACCAAATTTGACCCCTGATTTTTTTTTTTGGATTGATTAGTCCCTATGTCAAAAAAAATAACATTGATTTTTTTTTTTGCACAAGGATCTCGTTGTCCTTTCGAAATAATTGTCAAAAGCCGAATTAGATTTTTTTTTTTATCAAGAACTCATTTTCTTTCGAAGTAATTGTGAGGAGCTATTTTGGGTTTTTCTCGTACTATTACTATCATGAACTCATTTATTACTCTACCAACCTAGCATTTGCATCTTCGTCACCTTCTATGTTTGTATTCAAAATTTCAAACCAACCACAATTCGACTGGTGGGATTCTTTTCTTTTTCTTTTCTTTCTTTTAGTTATTAAAAATACTCATTATTTTATCATAATTGTAATATAATTTCTTAATATATTCCATCTTATAACGTAAATATCTTTAGAATATTTGTTGAAGTGTTTAAGATAAACAATTTTTATTAAAAAAAATTGAAAAAGAAATTAAAATATTCATTGAATAAAAATATACAAATTTTGTATCATAATTCATAAGTAACCTTAATAACTTTGCTTATCTATGAGGTAAGAGTATTATTCCTCGACTTGATTGTCTATCGTGTCTTCTACGATGTAAGGCTCATTGTATTCATAGAGATGTTGATGTTCCATCAAACGAAACCTTGAGTTAAGATAGCTTTTTCTTTTTCTTTTTCCTTTTCTTTTCTTTTTTCTTTTAAAACCAAACAATTGGTACGACTATTGAAGTCGTTGACTCGTTGTATATTAAAAAGCTTATCCAAAACGCAAAGAATCTTGAACTCATCAGAAAGAGTTAATGAAGGAGCTAAAATGCTGTGCCTCCGCTTCGGCTATGACTTATAATGTGTTTCTAACTTGCTATGGGTTCTTTTTCTTATCAGTTTGGTCCCTCAAATTAAATAAATAAATAAAAAAAAAAAACACAAGAGTAGGCGTGAAAAGAAAAGAAAAATAAGACTCCATTGGTTTGCTTAACGTCGTTTCTTCAACGCTATTTATGGTCAAGAATTATTCCCAAACGGTCACCCTTTAATTAATTGTCTCATGAAAATTCTACATTTTAGGTCTGCCTAGCTCTTTGATGACAACAACGTGCTAACAATAGTAATTACACTACTTAATTAATTGGTTAGGCCTTATTTTTCGAGCCTAATTAAATTTAATTCAATTGAATAATCTTTCTAATTTTTAACCGGTTGCGTCATTGCTCTCCTCATACAGCGTTGGCAACCATGACCGCGTCAAATAATTGCAATTTGCAAAATCACAATCCAAACCACATGAAAAATGGTTCATCTCCGTCCTCCTGTTCATCACATTATCACATTATTATGATCTTAAGACCATCTCTAGCAGAAAACTCATCCCAGTCCTTGTTTATGATCCATCTGTCATAAAAAGTAACTCCACATCAATTTTTGCGTTATAAACAGTAAATAAAAACTCAAAACATCTCTCTCTTTTCCATTAGGAGGAACTAACTTTAGTCCCGGTTATGGTCCCACTTAATTAATTAATTAATTAAAATACTTGAAATTAATGTAATTAATTTTTTCAATAATATAATTTAAATTTATTAATTTTAAAAATAATTCACTATTAAAAGATTTTAATATTAAATAAATTCATATATAATAATAATACATAATATATAATTCGGTGTTACACTAATTTGTAAAATTACTTAATACAAAGAAAAACATAATTAAGTTTTATAGTTGCCGACAAACATTATGAAATTGTCATATGTGTTCAATCAAGTCCTCTTTCAATTGTCTATGCTGCTGCCTATTTTAAAGTTGGGCATTTCTTTGAAAAAATTGATGAAAAAATTATTATATAAATAAAAATTTAATCATTTAATTAATTAATTATTATAATTATTAATAAATTAAATATGATTTAATTATTTAATATAATTATATTAAATAATTAAATCATATTTAATTTATTAATAATTATAATAATTAATTAATTATGTAAAGTATATATATATATATATATATATATATATATATATATATATATATATATATATATATATATATATATATATAACGTTAATATGTATAATGTATATGAAGTATACTATATATGTAACGGTCAGCTCAATATATATATATATATAAAGTATTTATTTTATTAATAAAATATCATTTTTTTTTAGAGAAATTTCTGTTGCTCCAAATTTTATGAAAAAATTCATTTTTTATTTGCTCCAATGATAGATCTTCACTTTTTACTGACACAGTAAATGATGTTCGGAATTGCTCTAAAGTTGCCTCATTGTTAAATTAGGATATAAATTCGATCTTGTATAATTCTCTAATTTTTTCACTTAGCAATGTGAATGATGCATCCTAAATTTCTCTAGAAATGAATAACATCAATATCAGAAAACAAATCTAATACTTGTATGGCACATATCACCTAAAAATCATCAAAAACAATATTTGTGTCAAATATATCAAATTATATAATGATTTATAATTTTTTTTTTTTACATAAAAATGTCTTTATTAAAATAGCCACCTAAAAAAAATTATGACAGGACAATTAATACCTATTTATAAAATATAAATCTCAAATCAACTCTGACATATAGGCAAAATCTAAACTCTAATATTTACTTAAAGTGATCAATGAATTGATCGTTTCATCAATCAAGTTAGTATGATATTTAGTATAATTTTTTTTTTTGGTGGTACTGTGATATTTAGTATAGGTTTTTCTTGGACAGGAGATATTTAGTAAAGTTGAGTTTTTTTTTTTTTTTTGGGTAGAAAAACTTGAGTTACTACTTGTTAGCACTTGAGACTGTGATCAAGCCCAGCCCATCTCATGAGAGTTAAAAGATAGAGGAATAATGAGAAGGAAAGGATTAATAGTCAAATTAGTCCCTAAAAGATAAGGTATTTTTTAAATTCTTTTTTGAAAGATTTTTTCAATTAAATTGGTCCTTCAAAAATTACAAATTAATTATATCTATTCTTCAGTTACTCCACTCACAATTTTTGTCAACAATTGATGATGTGAAATATTAATTGGTAGCATATATGACACATAACATGTTCAATTAGACGTTGACTAAATATGTTTACGAAAATCTATCAATTTAGTCATTAGGTCATATTAGGAATAAGATTTTTGTAATTAGAAAAATGACTAAATTAATAAATTTTTATAAATATATTTGGTCAATATTCAATTAGACATATCAAGTATTATATATATTATCAATTAATGTTTTACAATATCAATCTTTGAAGAAAACTGTTAATGGAGTAAAATCTTTGAAGAAAATTGTTAATGGAGTGACTGGTGGACAAATATAATTAATTCACAATCTTTGAAGGACCAATTTGATTGAAAAAATCTTTTAGAAATGAATTTAAAAAATGTCTTATCTTTTAGAAACTAATTTGACTATTAATCCGAGAAGAAAAACATGACAAAAAGTGTTATAGTTGAACCAATGGTGTTGCAGAAGCAGAACCGCGTTACTCGAATGACATTGGGCTCTTCGGGCTTCGACTCAGTTAATGTTAGCCCAACCCTTTTTTTTTGGTGACTGTTAGCCCAACCCTTTAAATCCATTGAAATTAGTTTGGTAATTAATAAACAAATATTTATGCACACTAAATTGGGGATAATTTGAGCGCAAAAATACAGTAATTGTAATTTGAAAACATATATAAAGACAAAGTTAGAAAATAATTTGGATACTAAATTGATAATTTTTTAAGAGAATCTACAAATAAATAAATAAATAATATTAAAGATAATTAAATAAAAAATAAAGAAATGGAATGCAATTAAGTAATTAATAACGACTTTCTAAAATTAAATTTATTTATTTATAAATAAGTTATATTACCAAGAAGAATTAGGTTATTATCCTCAAGTATATGCTGGAGTATAAACATAATAGAATTATTATTTGAAAATATAAAGAATTCAAAATAAAAATAATTTATTAATTTTACACATAAATAAAGAAGTAATACGATTTATATTATTTTAAATTTTAACAGATAAAAAATTAAGTATTGATAGAAAAATTTTAAAATAATTCTAGTAAAATAATTAAATATTGCAATGTCTTGATTTACAATTTACACAAAATCAATCAATAATTATTTTTTAAAAATAAATACAAATATACTACATGATTTCACTTTACAAATGTTGTTGTTTGCTTGCATTAAAAAAAAAAATAGGTTATAAAGAAAAAATAAGAGTAGAAGCAAATTTTTAGTTAAAATATTAGACTTGGTTAATCATTTAAAAAGATTTAAATTATATTTTTTCAGTTTTTAACTGATTTTTTTAGAGAAAAAAAGACATATTAAAAAAGATAAAGATTTAATTGCAATAATTGCAATTACAACTACAATATTGATTTTTGATACTGAATTTTTTATTTCAACTTTTTTTTTTCCTTCTTCCAATATTGATCCTTGGTATTAGATTTTTTACTTCTACTCCTTCTCTCTCTTTTTTTTTTTTCATTTTTATTTCCAAATATTAGTATCATAATCTTATTGCAAAAATTAACTGCAGATAAGAACTTTAAAAAATATAATAATATAACTTTAGAATAAACAAACAAATCAAATTCGATTAAAAATAAATTAAACAAAAAATATAAAATAAAACAAAATTAAGATTGTAAACTAAGATTTAAAATAAAACTTAAAAATGGTTAATTGATTCATATAAAATAAAATATGACCTAATAAAATGAAAAATGTTATAAATGAAGAGTATATAAAATAGAATATAACCTAATAAAATGAAGGATGATAGGATTGAAGAGTTAGTTCATTGAAATAGAAATAGTGCAGTAAATAATCAGTACTAAATGTTAACTAGCTAGCACAAATTTAATTTATCTTTACCTAAATAATATATGAAAATAAATAGTAAAATTAATATTTATCTAAAAAAATTACAAAATAAATAATTAATGGTATATATTATTTAAATAATATTATAAATAAAAAAATTAATTTATTATTTTATAATATAATTTAAAAAATATAAATGTACATGTAATAAATTTTTTATTTGTATTTATTATTAAAAGTGAGACCAAATTATAAATAAAAAAATATAGTACTCAAAGTATTAAATTATATAAATCAAAACTATTTTTTTTATTTTCATCTTTTTTAAAATTTATAAATAATAAAATAATTTATTTTTAGCCAAAAGTTCACTAAAGCATATATTTTTCTCTTTAAAAATTACTTCATTCTCTTTTATTTATATCAACCATATAAAAAAAATTCGGAGAGTTTAGAACATGGATTGTGTTTTTTGCTGCTGATTTACATTTGAGGTTCTAGCTAAATAATTTTTTGCCTAATTTTTGTAAGAGCTATTTGGTGCACTCAAAGTTTGGAGGAGCATAATTTATTAAACAGGTTTAATAGTATTAAGATTAATTATATGAATTATTTTTTCATCTTTTATAGACTCAATCATAGCTTGATTTGTGACAAAAAAAAAAAAAAATTACTACTTTCAAAAAAAATCTTATAGAAGAGCTTTCTAGTAAAAATTTCTTAGAAAACCATAACAATTTTAGTTAAGTTGAGGACTCTAAAATTCGCGCCATATTAAGTATCCGATCAGCAAATACTTCGGTAAAATAATAGGCCGTCATCAGCTGCATAGTATCGTTGTTGAGTAAGGCAAGTATGAAATTTTATCCAAATAAAACATTTGTATTCTCAACATTACCAACAGCTATATGATTTGCACAAATAAGAAGCAAATGGATTAAGCACAAATTCCTTTTCTCATATTTAGTTCCTTAAACATGAGGCGTGAAGATCTCAAACTAGATGAAATTGACATAGTTAAAACGAATGGTAGAAGTGAAAAAATTATAGAAAACAGATAATCCTTCTTCTTGAATAATAAATAACATATAACAAAGAACGTACCAGCAACAACAATATAAAAAATTTGGAGATAATCAAATGATGATGAATAAAAACTTTCATTAAATAATCAAAACTTTAGGCTCGAATAAAAAATGGGACCAGCTTAAAGGACCTAACAAATTCATTATGATTATTATAACACAAAAACACACGCTTTGAAATTACAACTAATGCATCTCGTACGAGAATAGAATAATATTAACGGCTGCATGATCTATTTAGCCATTTTTTCTATTATTTTTTAAAGAGATATATATTTTTTATAATTATAAAAGCATTTTTTCAAAATATATTTCATTTAAATATTTAAAAAAATTAAAATAAAATTAAATTTAAATTTTAAATTTTAAAATATAATTTTTTATATATTTATTAAATCTATGTTGATAGAGAGGTAGAATTATTCTGATAAGTATTAATAATTTTATTTTTTTAATTTATAAAAATAATTCATAAGAATATAAAATTTCACCAATTAATATGTATTTAAAAAATCATCTTTAAATCTTAGCCATGTAACTCAAAAGGTCATTGCATTTATATTTTTCAAGATTTTAAAAAAATAAAAATTATTTGTATTTTATAGTTGATTGATTGGATAAATAACAGTGATAACATCATAATTTTGATGAATAAAATAAAAAATATAAATATGCGTGTAATAATTTTTTATTTGTATTTATTATTAAAATGAGACTAAATAGCAAATCAAAAAATGAGTACTCACAGAGTACTAAAATATATAAACTAAGACTAATTTTTTTTTTATCTTTATTCCTTCTAAAATTTATGAATGATAAAATAATTTATTTTTATTCAAAAATTCACTAAAGCATACATTTTTTTTAAATTACTTTATTCTTTTTTATCCATATAAATTAAATGATTGCAAAAAATATATACTCCATCTTTTTTCTCTCAATCTTTCTGGAACTTTTTTTATCATTTTCATAAAAATAACATTTTTTATGATAATTTATAATTTTTTTTGGCATGTTCAATCATGAGTAGTTTCACTTCTCGTAATTTTTTTTAAAAACAAAAAATAATTAGAAGTGTTTTAATATATAATTGATTTAATAAATAAAAGAAAGATACAAAAAAAAAAGAATATAATAAAGTAGATGAAGATTTAGGAAAAAGAATGCTGGATGTGAATAAAAAAGTAACTACAATATGAATAAAAAAAATTTAATTGATAATTATATTTTTGACATCTTTTTATGATAATTATATCAATTATTTTTATTAATAAGATTAAAATGAAAAAAAAAAATTGAATATTAAACTCTTCATATTCCTTTTATAGCTATAGAATTGTATAGATATATTTAATTAGCGCGTCAATTAGATGTCCCTGTGCCTTTGAAAACAAAACCGAAAATTTTTTTTTGGGTGATAGAAAACCGAATTTAAAATCTTGGAAGATATTTTTAAATCATGACAATATTCAATCAATCAATCTCAGTCTCACTAAAAAATTATGTGCGTGTGGTGGGGAAAATAAAATTGTGTAGAGAAATTAAAACATAGCTATCCACCTACCCAAAAATAAAAAAGAAAGAAAAAGAAAACATAGCTTTGATAAGGCAGATGAAGCTCACTTTTCCATCATTGAATTTGAAAGAGTTTAAAGTTTAAATGATCACATTTATAAATTTTTTTTCTTTCTCCCCCTAATAATATTTTGGTCACTTCCAGCGAAATTTGTCTTAATCATTGATTCACATGCACACCCACCAACTAATAAGAAAACATTCCTCCAATTAAAGTAACAATAATGGAATTGTGGAGGTTGAAAACAAGCGATACAGTGAACACAATGCATGTTGAGAAGGGAAGAAAGAGATATCAGATAACATTTATTACAAGCAGAAATTTATTGAGAGAACTCAATCACTTTGGAAAAAGCACTAACAAATTTGTGGGGAAAGAAGTGATAATAACGGGTGTTAAAGCATATGCATGGCATGGAAGGTAGGGTTAATATATCAAACTTTTTTAAAAGAACATTTAATTTATTTTATGAATATTGGTGAGGAGTGAGGACCATGATGTTATGTCTCTGATCCCAAGTAGAGAAGAAGCATCAACATTCAACAGCCACTATGAAAGACTAGTCACTGATTCGCACATGAAATAAATTTCCATCCACACGCAAAGAGCATTAGTAACTTCTCTTACCTGTTTCAATAGCTACAAATAGTGCTAATAATTTATCTCCCCATTTTTTTACTATTTTATTATGATTACCCCTGATGGAACAAATGATGCATCTTGATCATGGTATGAAATATATATTAATTATACATGAATGAATGTAGTGAAGGACAAGACATAATAATATACAGTGAGGGTAGGATTTAACTGAGCATGGCTTAACTTGAAAGATGAAAGAAAAGGTGTATGGAGATGAAGGGGGTGACACCAAGTCTTACACGTTTTTGCCTCATATAACAGTGTGGAAGATAGAAATAAAAGGTGTTACTCTGTTGTCAGTTGACAGTGATTCTTAAACGAAAAAAGATTCAGCATGATTGAGATACTACTACAAGTTAGACTGCTATTTTGAAAGAGACACTTCGGATGAATTGGATACTCTATATCACTAGAGTAAGATCACAAGGCAAAAGTAAAGTTAAAGAGAGGGAAAAACAAACAACTCTCAGTTCCTGTATGTAGAGTGTAGAGTGTAGAGTGTAGATAGATATCCATAATATGAGGGAGAAAGTGACATTCATGGGGCTTTTATCAAGCATTGGAGCTCTATAAAAACAACATGGTAGACACACTCTGAGCTGTACCATGTGACAAATGCTTTCAACTTTCAACTTTGAATATTTGTTATAATGTTTTATCTCTAGAGTTTAAGATACATTTTATAATTTTAACATTAATTGCACCTTGGATATGGAAGGAAAAGTCAACTTTGACAAAATGGATTGTGTGTTTCCTTCTTGAGGGTACATATTATGTTTTAAAAATTACCATGGCAAGGAAAAAAAAATATGATGTGCATAGTATCCTTCTGACAAAGGTGCTTGACCATAGCAGGAACAAGTTTCAACCTCATTATTCCTCACTTTAAAGTAAAGTATGATGAGAGAGTTAATGGTCCAATCTTTCACACGAGGTTGCTGACAGCTTTAACTATGCAATTAGTAGTAGAATTCACACTGACACACTCAACTTCTTAGAGCTACCAAATTCTATTTAGAGGTCTTTTTCTCATGACAATGAATAAAAATAATTAAGAGCTAAATGATAAGAATCCACGTGATATAGATATGCATGATGATGCTACTTTAAAGTCTATATATAGTTGATGAATTTGATAATGTGTGATATGACCACCTAATCACATGATGCATGCTATGAATCAAATCAAGCAGGGGAAAAGGTTTAGCAAATTTCTTCTATATTTCATTTCAAATTCAATTTGACCCATCAACTTTTCTGAAAGCTTCTTGTTTAGGCATTTGATAACGTAGCTAGAAATGGATTGTTCAACAAAGACAAGCATATGTATTAGGAGGAGTGGGGCACTATGTTGGCTTGATTAAAATAATTTGATTGATTTAGCATCCATAATTATCACCCCTTAAACCCACTTGTTTTCTCCTTATACGTGATTCTGTATCAATAATACAGCTCAATATTTTTATTTTCTTTTTCTAAATTTCTGCCTTTTGAATTTGAAAAAAGAGACACATAGCATGATAAATAGAATGGAGGACAATAAGTGAATGATAAGAGGCAATGAAAATAAGGCCATAGGAGTTACTTTTTCTGAACTCAAAGTTACTCTCTTTACCATCATTTTCTGAAATAGAGCTTTTCTCAGAAGCTTCCCTTTTTGGGTTATAATTATATGTTCACAGAGCACCATTTCCTTTGAACATCTATCACATACATTCTTGTCTAAACTCTAAAACTCTCCATTCACATCTCAAGAATGGTAAGCCTAGTGTAGTAGTCTTTCACTTCATTCCATGCTGCTTCTCTAATCTCTATCTCTTCACCTTCTTTGATTCATTGTACATACATATGGTTGATGACTTCCAATCCTGATCTTGTCATGCAGGCAGACCAAGAGGAAAAAGAAGAACAGAAGCTCCTAGCAGAATGGAAGAGAAAAAAAGGTGGATTCAGGGCTTCCATGTTCATCTTTGGTAAGCAAGAAAAGAAAAGAAAAAAAAAAACTTTTAATTCTGTTGTGTTGTTTTGCTTGAAGGCTTTTAATTGTGTTGTTCCTGTTGTTGTGTAGTGTTGTCAGCATTGGACAACATGGGATTTGTGGCAAACATGGTGAGCCTAGTGCTTTACTTTTATGGGGTGATGCACTTTGATCTGTCAAGTTCAGCCAACACTCTCACAAACTTCATGGGTTCAACTTTCTTGCTTTCCCTTGTTGGAGGCTTCATCTCAGACACATACTTAAACAGATTCAGCACATGCTTGCTTTTTGGATCCCTTGAAGTCATGGTAAGTAGCTAATAAAGTAAACAATTAACACCTGATATGTCACATTCATATTCACATGTAACTATGAATTAGGCATTGGCAATGCTGAGTGTTCAAGCTGGTTCAAGGCATTTACACCCAGAAGCATGTGGGAAATCAAGCTGTGTGAAAGGTGGTATAGCAGTGATGTTGTACACATCACTGTGCTTGTTGGCATTGGGAGTGGGAGGGGTTAGAGGCTCCATGACTGCATTTGGTGCTGACCAATTTGATGACAAGGATCCAAGTGAAGCAAAAGCTCTTGCAAGCTTCTTCAACTGGCTTCTAATGAGTTCAACTCTTGGAGCAATCACTGGTGTAACTGCTGTTGTTTGGGTCAGCACTCAGAAAGCATGGCACTGGGGATTCTTCATCATAACCATAGCTTCCTCCATTGGATTCATCACTCTTGCTATTGGAAAACCATTCTATAGAATCAAAACTCCTGGGGATAGCCCCATTTTGAGGATTCTTCAGGTTCTTGTTGTGGCTTTTAAGAACCGAAAGCTGTCACTGCCAGAATCACACCAAGAATTGTATGAGATCAGTGACAAAGATGCTGCTGTAGAGAAGATTGCACACACCAACCAGATTAGGTGACTCTGCTTTACACTTATGCTGCTTAATAACTTGTTAACAAACTTGCATGCACAAATTAAAAGCTTACTTAATAATTTTCTGGAAATGATAAAGCCAAACACAAACACACAACTTGGTCCAGCAATTGCGCATGTTAGGATTCATTCAACACGTTGGGCCCACTAAACTTTTATATAATCTTTGAACACTCATTCCATGCCTTTTAAATCATGATAGCGACCGTGCTTATATTTCGTTTTGGAAATAATCTTTTAAACCATGATATTGATTAAAGTATTAGTTTATTATTTTCTTTTAATGATGATGATCAGGTTCCTAGATAAAGCGGCGATTGTTTCAGAAAAGTCAAAGGCAGATAGATGGAAAGTGTGCACAGTAACACAGGTAGAAGAAGTGAAGATCCTAATAAGAATGCTACCAATAGTGGGAAGCACCATCATAATGAACACATGCTTGGCACAGCTTCAAACATTCTCAGTTCAGCAAGGCAATGTAATGAACCTCAAACTGGGTTCTCTAACAGTTCCAGCACCTTCCATTCCCGTTATACCCCTTGTCTTCATAACCATCTTGGTCCCCATTTACGAACTATTCTTCGTCCCATTCGCACGCAAGATCACAAACCACCCCTCAGGAATTACACAACTACAGAGAGTTGGCGTAGGCCTTGTTCTCTCTGCAATCTCAATGGCAGTGGCTGCAATTGTTGAGGTGAAAAGAAGGGAGAGAGGGAGAAAAGACCCTTCTAACCCCATAAGCCTGTTCTGGCTTTCGTTCCAGTACGCTATATTTGGTGTTGCGGACATGTTCACGCTTGTGGGACTGTTGGAATTCTTCTACAGAGAAGCTCCTTCGGGGATGAAATCGTTGTCAACATCGTTGACGTGGCTATCCATGTCTCTTGGATACTTTCTGAGCACGGTGTTTGTGAATCTCATAAATGGTGTTACGAAAAGAGTGAGTCCTAGTAAACAAGGGTGGTTGCATGGTTTTGACTTGAATCACAATAATCTCAACTTGTTTTATTGGTTCTTGGCCATTCTTAGCTGCATTAACTTCTTCAACTACATCTTCTGGGCCTCAAGGTACAAGTACAAATCTGATCAACTACACCCTCCTCCTCCTCCTGCTGCTGCTGCCACAAATCACAACAAGCCTTTAGATCAAGTTCCCCTCAGAAAAATGGAGATTAATTAGGATGCATGCTTAATTAATTAAGACTCATGTGATTATTATATATATTATGCTGTGCATGATAGAGGTTGTTGCTATTAGTGGTTGAAATGTCTCGTATGGTAACATGTGTGCTTTGTATGATTGATTTGATGTTGTTGGATCCGGCACTATCTATGTGTCTTCGAGTTTCCAGATTCTTAATATTGAAGCTTGTTCAGATGAGTTGTAATTGGGTTTGGAGCGATGTTAATTAGTTAACAAGAGTTGAGAGAGTTAGTCGGATAATAAAGGGTCCTAAAATGAAGGGAAGTTCGTGTTCGTAGCTATCTAGTATCTATCATGTACGTTTAAAGAGCTTGTTTAGTGAGCCACGTGCATATACAACTTTATTCAAATGAAAAGAGAATAGAATGACTATGCAACAATTGCATAGAAAAAAAAAAAAAAAACAAATTCTATGGTGCTCAAGAATTGATGTCTAATTTGTTTAAGAATCTCGCTAGAGAGTCAATGGAGTATTTGTACGATGTGTACAATAAATTATTTATTGGGTCCAATATAAATTAAAAAATGAATATCCAAAATAAAATACTACTAATTTCTTAAATACAATACACTCATACTATCCAAAATAACCATTCGAGTATCAGGGATAATAAACATCTAATATGCTAGTGAATCGAACATCCCTATACTCTTATTGTACACATTGTATAAATACTCCATTGGCTCCCTATACTTTCTCTTTATTTAAAAGATGGAAGAAGAAAATATGAACTTCACTCTTTATATTTGTATCATATAGTGTAAAAATTAGACCTAAAAAGAATTAAAGATAAGTGTATAATATTTGTTGGTATTTGAGGTGGATGTTCTATATCGATGGTTGGAGACATAGTAAAAAATGGGTGTTTTTATTTTTTATTTTATTAGAAGAGATAAAAGAATTATCTGATTTTTCAGTTTGCAAATGATAATATTCTGTTTTGTCATTTTGAGGAGGAAATTATCAAAAATTACAAAAGACTATGCGGTGTTTTGAAATAATGTCAAAATTTTGACAAGTCTAATTTAATTCTAGTTAATTGCAAGTAAGATTGGAAACAAAAGATGTGCTTGGGTTGTAAGGAAGCATCACTATTAGTAAAATATCTTGGTATATCTTTCGGAATAAATTCAAGACTTGTCAAGACATGAAAATTAGTAATAGACAAAGTGAAAGCGAAGTTCAGTATGTGAAAAGTGAAAATCCTTAATAAAGCTAATAAGCTGGTTCTTATTAAGTATGTTCATAATAACCTTCATGTGTATTATCTTAGCTTGTATATGATACCAAAATATGTGGCAGAAAAATTAATTTCGTTGTAGAGAAGGTCCTTGTGGAGTAAAGAGGATGAAAAAAAGAGATACCTTTAGTGAAATCGGAAGTGGTGCAGGTTCCGAAAAAATTAGGTGGACTGAGGGTTGAGGATGCTGTGATTCAGAATACATCTCTTTTGTTTAAGTGGTGGTAGAAGTTTTTGAAAGAAGATTGTTCGCTATAAAAGAAGATTTTGTGTTCATGCAATAATTTGAATCCTTCAGAGTTGCTTGCTAGTCAGCCTACACCTATACAGGTTCTTGGAAGGATATTTGTCAGTTACAAATCAAATAACCACATGTAAGGGAGAAGTTGATTGGAGGTTTGTCTATGAAATTAGGAGATGAAAGAAGGATTCGGTTCTGAAAAGACAACTAGCTACAAAGTGGTGCTCTAAAAGATATTTTTTCAAAAATTTTTTCGATCTCAAACCAAAGAGGATCAGTTATAGGAGATTGTGGATTTTGAGATGAGGTAGAATGGATATGGAATTTTCAACAAAAAAGAAAGTTGTTCCAATGGGAGATGGGGCTACTGAACCAACTTTATAGAATCTCACAGTTAGTCAGGTTAACATATGAGAGAAAGGATCGAGTTATATAGAAATTTGATTAAAAAAAACGTTTATTCTACTAACTCTTTTGTACAGGTTATGCAGTTAGAACTACTTCCAAAAAATATAACAAGTTATAGTTTCGCTAATACTATCTAAAAAGACATTGTCCCACCAAGAGTTAAATTATTTGTTTGGTTTGTCTTGGTTGAACGGATTAATACTAAGAAAAGATTGTATAGACTAAGTATTATTGTCCAGAATGACATTGTTTGTATACTATGTAAAAAAGAGATTGAATTTATTTTTTAGTCGTGAGTATACTTAACAAATGTGGTGTACTTGGCTATTTGTCTTAAATAAACTGTAAACGGTTTGAGTTACTCTTAAGTAGCACTTTAAGAGTTGAAGAGAAGCATCTGATAAAAAAAAAGCAAAATTAGTGGTTGATTAATTTTTTTGTTGTTATTTGAAATGTTTGGATTGAAAAAATTGTAGGATCTTCAAGAACACAATTAAAATAGAACAATAAAGAGCTATTAAGAATAATATAGTGTTGACTCCTATAGTTGTTAATGATAATATCAAAAATGATTACGGATTGAATTATTTATTTATTTATTTTGTTATTTTGTTAATCTTTTTGCTTTATCATATTGTGTTGATCTTTTTTATTTTAAAAAAATATATAATATTATTTGATTAAAAAATATATTTTTTATTTTTTATAATTTTATTAAATTTATAATTAATCTTTTATATTCTTTTATTGAGGAGGAGTACTAGGGGCCAGCACTTTTGTTAAATTCTGGCCAGCACTTAACCATCGAAAAAAAATTGAATGATTCTATACCATTAGATGCAATCTCACACCATTAAAAATATCATTAATAGCTAATTGATGGCTAAAAATTACAAAATCTATTGGCTCCTAAACTTTATCTTTATTGAGCCCTTAAATCAATTTTTAAATTTTTTAAATAGTGTAAATTTAATATATTCATTATCAATTTTTTTTTTACCATATAATACTTTTTTTCTTATCGTGGTAACAAAGACAGATGGTGTTTATAACTATATTCCGATAATTGTTTTGTCTAATTTAACTTTCTCTTAAAGGGTTATTGTATGACTCTTTTTCTCATGAATTCTAATGTGACCACAGTCAATATTTTTGACATTATGCCGTGCACAAGTATGATATCATTGTCATCATAAAAAATAACTAAAAGAGTTTGTTTGAAATACTAAGAATTAGATTTCACTCAAGAATTGAATTCTTTTTTCTGCTTTAAAACAACTAAAAATGAATGATTTGAATTTCTTTAAGAATTTTAATTTTTATTTTTTCTTCATTTGTAAATAAGACAAAAAAGGGTCTGATTTCCAAATCAACTCTCACACTCTTCAAACTTAAATTCTGTTCCATTAATATATTGTAGTCATTCCAAATTATGGAATTGAGTTTCAAATAGAAATGAATTCTTTTTTTAAAGGAAATAGAATTCTTTTCTCATGTTAAATGGTTTTCAAACAAGCTTAAAACATTTCAATCTTTAAATTTGGTATAAACAGAGCGAAATAAGACTCTATATCCTACTTCGATTAAGCGGCACAAAGTTGTAAACCATACTTGATCATTGGATAATGGATAGTGTCCAACTCGAGTAAAGTTGTAGTGGTCATTTTAGTCAGTCTTCACTTAACTCAATTTAAGTAGTGTCTTTTTTGTCTATCAACCTTAGTTCACACGACATCTTGTTTTCTTTCCATTTTAAAGGTCTCCGATTTAATTATTTAATATTAAGTAATCTATTTGACAAAAGAAAAAATTTATCTAATAAAAAAGAAAAATCAATCATAATTATATATACATATTTGAATATGTCTAATAACCGAATATTGGTAATTTTAATTTGGGAACAGAATATTTATTAACTCAAATATTTTTGTAGTAATAGAGACCTAATTAAAAAAAATGATTTAGAAACTCAATTAAAAAAATTATAAAAATTTAATTATAAATTTAGTAAAATTATAAAAATTAATAAAATAATTAAATTTAATTTTTTTAGTAATATTACAAGGCCAACACAATTTATTTATTTTTTGAATACTACTACACATATAAGTCTTTTTGGCATACAAGTCATATAAGTCACTTACATAATGAGTGCGTGAAATCATGTTGTTCCTCTTTGTATCTTGCGTTCTTTCTCCTCTTCCTCCTCCTTCTTTGCGTTTCTTCTCATTTTTCTTCGTGTGTTTCATCTTTATCGTCGTTTTTTTTATTACTGTTGTTGTTGCTGCATTTTTTTCCTCCTCCTCTTTCTATTGATTTTGCAACATTATATATTTTTTTCTTTGTTTAATTTTTTTCTCCCAAAAAGAATTATGAGAATATGAAATAAGAAGATAAAGAAGAAGAAGAAGAAGTAGCAGAAGATGAGGAGGAGGAAGAGGAATAGTTTTAAATTATGCAGAACTTATCAGCACATGTACACCAAAATTTCTTAAATAATACACTCGAATATCTTTGTGTTACACCTAAATATCTTTGCGTTACACCCAAATTTGCTGCAAATACAGAAAAATATTTCTTCTAATGCTGTATTTTTTTCTTCTTTTTTTTTCTTATTTCTTTCTTTCTTTTAGTTGAATGAATGTAAGTTCATCATCTTTCAAGTAATTTTGTAACATTATGTGTTTCTTCTTTTTTTTTTTTTGATTTTTTTTATTCTTGTTAAGAGAGTAAAATAAGAAGAAACTTAAAAAGTTAAAACAAAAAGAAAAAGATGAATAAGAAAAAAAAAAGAAGAAGATGGTGATGATAATGAAAAAGAAGAAGAAGAAGAAACAGCAGAAGATGAGAAAGAGGAAGAGTTTTGAATTATGCAGAACTTATCAGCATACATACACTGAAAATTCTTAAATAATACACTCGAATATCTTTGTGTTACACCTAAATTTGCTGCAAATACAGAAAAATATTTTCTCTAATGCTGTATTTTTTTCTTCTTCTTCTTTTCCTTATTTCTTTCTTTCTTTTAGTTGAATAAATGTAAGTTCATCCTCTTCCAAGTAATTTTGTACCATTGTGTGTTTCTTCTTCTTACTTGTTTAATTTTTTTTGTTTTTATTCTTATTAAAAGAGTAAAACAAGAAGAAACTTGAGAAAATAAAAAAAGAAAAAAAAAAGATGATAATGATGATGAAAAAGAAGAATAAGAAGCAATAGAAGATGAGGAGGAGGGAGAAGAAGAGTTTTGAATTATGCAGAACTTATCAGCACACATACACCTAAAATTCTTAAACAATACACTCAAATATCTTCGTGTTACACCCAAATTTGCTGCAAATGCAGAAAAATGTTTCTTCTAATGCAGAGCTTTTACATTACATTCCATTCAAACCATCAACGATGAAATATTATTCACCTACAGAATCATAAACTACTAACGAAAAAATTAACTAGAATTGAACAACACCTCAGTCATTTGATTGGATTCAAAACAATAATTAATTTCGTTTTAATTCAATTGACAATCTGAACTTGAATTATTTATTATCTTTAACAACGAGATAACTGATGATGGAGGAGAAGGAGAGAAAGGAATGAGGAGAAGAAATTCCAATGAAAAAAGAAAGTGGAAGAGGAGGAGGAGGTGGTGTTGGTGACAACGATAACGAAAAAGAAGAAGAAGAACGTGCAGCAGTGACACGAAAAAGAACGTACACACGTAAATATAAATAACTTGTAAGGACTTGTATAAAAAATAACTTGTATGCAGAGAATAACTCTTATTTTTTGTCAATAGTTAGCCAATAATATTTAAAATATTGACTAAAAATATGGTGTTAACTTATTACACTACAAGCCAATGGGTTATAGCTCAAATGGTGTTAACTTATTACACTACAAATATTGGATTATTAACTAAAAATGTTCACCAATATAAATTAAAATTATTAGTTCCTTAAACTTTTTTTATATCCGTTAATATCTTAAAATTACCTGATCATCTTTAGATTAGTTATATTTATTACTCTAAATTTTAAATGTTAAATTCTAAATACCAACTTTTAAAATTTAAATTTTTAAATTATAAATCTTAATTTCAATCTTTTTAGAAATCAACAATTAGAAAAATAAATTTACAATTAATAATTAATGAATGTTGATAAATTCAAAGTTAGGTTCATGCATTGACAATGTATACAAGTTGTCAAGTTCTATACATTTATCCAATTATACATTATAATAACAAAAAAAATTAATTTTTAAATTCAATAATTAAAAAATTATTTTAATGTATTAACTTAGTTGAATAATTACGTAAAATCCTTATATCGAAGCTAAATTCTACTTTTAAGGTAGGCATTGCTGTGAATATCAGTTAGATTCATAGGAAATATAACAACTCATAGAATATACAGTTAATTGCGTTCACTATGTTGGTTTTATACTTTTATGTATGATTTTTGTGACCCTAAAATTTTGATATATGTTTGGTGGTGGGGTGTGAAGGGCAAAGTTTTGTTGATTAACTGTTCACATTGACAAGTTCTTCCACCCGAAAGGGATATGGTTATGAATGTGACTCTCAAGTCAACAATCTTCCTCGTCGTCTTCTTCGGTCCCTCCCAATTCCCAACCCTATTGACGTTACGTACCACCCATCATCACTCTTATTCACGATATACTCTAATTCTCTAACTCGACAGGATCCTTTACTTTTTTTTTGGTCAGTAAATTGGACAACTCCCAATTTTAAGTATCTCAATAAATTAGATAACTCTCAATTCTAGGTACACAACACATCCACACACTCCTCCTGTATTTATCACATTTTCTTCTTTAAATACATCCTCTAGAGTTTGAACTCTAGACTTTAGTGGTGGAGAGGGGTGAAACGCCACCTGAACTAAGGCTCTTCGGCTGACCCTTACTTAAACAAATAAATAAGCTGACTACTCGACCAACCTAAGTCAGTTATCTCTGATTTGGTGTCTATCACTGTCATATCGTGATTAATCAGAAAACTCAATTGTTGTTGGGCTGAGGAGTCATACAAAGAAACAGAGAGTGGCTAACTGAAGGAAAGAACGATCATGGAGCCCAAAAGTTGAGGGGGAAAAAAAGAGGAATACGAATATGGGGCTATGATGGACCTAATTTTGAGAAGGACCCAATATTGAAGCAGCACATCTGCACATGCTCCAAGCCTCCAAGGGGTATTGCACTATTGCTTCATTGCTGGATGCATGAGCTAGACCACGTGGCTCCTCTTTTATGGCAATGATATGTGATTAGTTAAAGTAGAATGTTGTGCACATTTGTTATTTTTAATAATAAAGTGATACATAAAAAATAAATAATTATTTTTTATTATGAAAAGAAATTGTAAAAATGTAGTGTATATTATTTCTCTTGATTAAATACGATACGGAACATGACAATTCTCTGTCTCATATCACCGACAAAAATATACATCTATTTATTTATAATCTATTAAAAAAAACTAAGATTACTCTACAATTACTTTTAAATATTTATTTTGTCACGAAAATTCTTTTTAAGTGATTTAGTCTTTTATCTTTATATTATGCCATAAAATTTTTATTATATTTTTATTTTTTGTTATTTTTTATCTTTATATAATATCATAAGATTTTTTAATATTATTTTTTTAATAATTATGATTGAGTTATAAAATTTATTTTATTTTTCATATAAAGTCTATTGTTTTTTATTTTTTATTATAAAATTAGTGTGCTATTAGTCGAATAATCAACTCACCTGTCCATTTAAATAAGTATTAGAATTCGAATTCCATAAAATTTAAATCCACAATGAATTAGTCTTTAACCTTAGATTGAGTGATACTGTAGGCAATTAAAAAAAATAGTATTTAACTTTAAATTTTTATATATTTTTTTATTCTTTATCTCCATACAAATTACTTTATATTTTTTAATGTTAATATTAATTTTTTTTAATTGGTATAAATTAAGTTAAAATATAATTCATTATCTCCTTTTATATTCACTCATTCTTATATTTACTATACAAATAAATATTACTTCACACAATTTTTTTATCTTCTATCATATAATTTTATACCTTTTTTTCTTTTTTCTTCTTTACTCTTGCTATTTTTTGCACAAGTATTTGAGGAATGTGGTTGATGATCATAGTTTTATTTTTACGTTCTTCACTAGTCAATTATATATATTACGTGATTGTCTAATTGTATTCATTTATATAATATTTTTGTCGCCTGTATATTACTTCTTTTATCTTTCAATAATTTATATTTTTTAATATTATTTAACGATATTAATATCGTTGAAAATACATGTTATTATTATTTATAAAAATTAAAATTAGAAAATTGAATGTTATTTTTAATTATTAAAATATTAATTATATTTATACTTATATTTTATTTAATAATTTTATCATGGTATTATAGTACCTAAAAGCAATAAAAGATAAACAAAAATAACTACTTAAAACAATTAAAAAAATAATTATATGAAATAAGTTGAATAAACTTTAAATGGGTAAATTATATTTTTTATCTCCGAATTTTGACAAAAAATTTTAAAATACTCTTAAGTTTTATTTTGTTTTAATTTTGTCCAAAATTTTTTTTATTTACATCAAATATAGCCTTAGTAGCTAGTTTTTTAAGAAATTTAAAACCAATCCAACAACAATTATATAAGAACAATTTTTAACACAAATAAATCAAACATAATTATCATGTATTATTGTTAGATTTATCTTAAATTGTTTAAAAATTTAACGGTCAGGAATATATTTAATACAAATAAAAAATTTTTAGGACAAAATAAAAATAAAATAAAAATTAAGAATATTTTTTAAAATTTTTGTCAAATTTCAAAAACAAAAAAATATTTCTTACCCCTTAAAATTTTATTTATAGTTCAATTTATGTATAATTCTATCCATTTTATTTTTATTAAATTTTGAATTAATTTTTATTATTTTAAAATATTATTTATCATCAACCGTATAAAATTTCAATCAATTTTGACAAGCCACTAAACAAAGTTTCAAACTTCTTAGTCAATTAAATTTAATATATATTATTACTCAATTGGATTAAAAAATAACAATTAAACATAATTATTATTTATATTAAAACAGTATATTTTTTATATTTTTTTTGAATAATAATATTAAATCATGTATATTACCAAATGAATATTTTATAATATTTTTTTATAAATTAGCTTCCAAATATTTTGTGTGTTTACCTATGAAAAAAAATAAAAGAAAAAAGAGAAAAAAAAGTCAAATTAATTGGATTGGTTCTTATTTAAGCATATAATATTATGATTCGAATCAAGTCATGACTGAAGTTTAAGAGACAAGTCCGTAGCAAGTCAATTGATAAAATTTTTGAAAAATGAACAGAATTTTTTCTGTTTTTAAAACTTTACCAACATGCATAAATATTATCTTTCAATATTAATAATAAACATCCATTTTTAAAGACAACATACAACAACATATGTCAAATATATTTGCAAACCAAACATAAATGGTGAAATATATAGAATGTTATTTTACGTGAAATTTTTATAAGAAAAATGAGTTTTAAATTTGAATAATGAATTGACGATCACTGCGACTGAAAATAGTTTTATTGAAAATATCTTTTTATAACAATTCTTAAATCTTCTATTGAGAAATAGCGATGATGATGTTTTCACCCCTACATGTAAGAACCCGATTTTCGGTAAATAGAAATTTGTGGCTATTTTAAAATTTATTTCGCAAAATTTCGAACCACGGTCCAACAAGAAATAGTGAGGCTGGTTCAATGGTAAAAAAAAAATTAAAGATAAAAATAAATAAAAAATAAAAAAGGCCATTAATAAGGTTAAAATTGACTTTATGAGGGTAATTAATCCCTCTAAGTCAAGTTTGACTAGTAAATAATAAATATTAGCTTACCATTAGTTTATTTTTCTCACTAGAGACTTTTTGAGCCGAAAATTCACTTTTAATGACAGTTTTGCGTGCGCCAAGAAAAACTCTTGTAACCAAAAACTTCAAAACCAGTGGTAAAAATAATTTCTACCTTGGTAATTGTGTTCCAAGATTAATATTAGCCATCCATTCATAATTTATTTCTTTAAGAATAAATCTTAGCCATTAATTATCTACCACACAGTAAAATTTACTCCAAACTGAATTTCTTACTAGTATTCCGTAAACGACTTCTAAAGACCCCAAATCTTCTTACTTGCTACCCAAGTAATTTGTCTCTCCTTCTCAGCCTCTGGGCCGAGACTATCTCAACCTTTCACCCCTCTCTTCTGTGTTTTTAACCTCAATTAACTAACTGTGGTTAATTGTGGATAAACTCGACACGCAAGCATTGACCAAACTTCCTCGTTTTCACGTCCCTTATTCATTGAAGCCCAGCCCTTGACCACGAAAATTTCAGCCACTTTTACCATCATAAATTCAGCAAGACTTTGATTTTTTATTTAAGGAAGCAGTGGCCATAAAATTTACTTACAAAATATTTACACATGTTTACACTCTTTTGACCGAATGCTTGAGAGAGAAAGAGAAAAAATTCTTGTACCTATTCACTGTGTCCCAGCCCATATTTTAACTCTTCTTCTATTATTTTTCATGTGTTTTTCAAGGACTCAAACCATACAAGCACAAACGGTTGCCGTTTTCGCTAATCCTTGCGTTTATATCGAAATTTCGACTAGGTAAACTCTTATTCTTTCTCCTTTTCTTTTCTTTTTTTAAAAAATAGTAGCCATGATGAATTCTTATTCTCTTCCATGTTATAGAACTCCTCTTGAAATATCCATGGGGCACGCCTAAGAAGTTAGAGAGATTCGAGTTCAAAGTGGTTGAATTTTGACGTTTTTGCGACACTTTTGGTCAAAAACAAAACTACACCATCACCAGCTGTATTTCTGTCCTTGTATGCATGTTTTCTAGTGTGAGAAAGGTTTACTAACTGAACTACATAAGAGGTAAGGGTTAGGATTAGTTAGAATATGTTTGTGCTTGTTTTCGGTGTTCATATGAGCTACTTTGTGGTGATTTTGTGCTTGATTCTTAATTCTGAAAATTCAGTAATGCTTATCTGTTTTTGGACTGTTATTTGAGTGATATATGAAGCTTATTTGCCTCTGAAAATTGTATGAAACTATTGAAATTATTTGGAACACTTGGGGTTTAAGTTTCAAGTCTTAAGAGTCATAAAAAGTGGATAAAAATAAAAAACTGTACTCTTGAAAATCTAGCCACTAAATGATCATGAAAGTCATGTGTATAAGGTTTAAAAAGAGGTTAGAAAACTGATTTTAATCCTATGGAATAAAAGTGTAAAAGTAAGAAGGGTGTTATGGTCATTTTTGGGTAAAAAGAGGGTTAAAAATGTAATTTAATAGAAAGATAAGTAAAATTCTAAACTTAGTGTCATCAAGAATAAATTAGTAATTATATAAATTAATTGGTCAAGATTATAATTACGATAAAGTTTTTGGTCTAAATAAAAGTTTTAGTAAAAGTTAGAAGTAAAACGACAAAAAGTGGTAATTAGAATAAGTAAATAAATTAATAAAAGGTAAAATGATTTTTTAGGTCCCTAAGGGTAGAATTGAAATTAGTTAAAAGTATTATGGATAATTTGGTCATAGAAAATATTAGGATTAACCTGATAACATTTTGACGGTAAATCAGGTTAAACGGTAAAATTAGAGTACTTAGGGGCATATTAGTAATTTTAGGTATAAAGTCAAATTAAAAATAATTAATTAATTCAATGAAGGAGAAAAGGTCTATTAGAAAAAATATGAGGGGTAAAATGGTGATGTAATAACACTAGTGGTGAAAACGTCACTAAAAACCTAAAAAAAACTAGAAAAACGAAGTTATATACAAAAAGGGTAAAATTAAAAATGTACAAAAATTTCAAGAACAAAAATGGTAAAATATGTGACAAGGATGAGATATTTTAAGAAAGGACCGGGTACAAATTTTATTTAAAAAGAAGGGTAGAGAAGTCCCTTAGAGATAAAATTTATTAAGATGTGTCACGAAAAAAGAACTGCAAACTCCAAGGTGCTAGAGGTTGTTTGGAGGCGGGTATTTACCGACTAATTGCTAAAACTATGTTTTTCCTTTGTGCGTATATTATAGCGTCAAATTTTGCCACGATTGTCTGTTGTCACGGACTGGTGGTATGTTTAACCACATCGACACGTATACACGGACGGACGCAATTGGAAAATCATATCTAGGACTAGCTCCTAGGTAACGTCGGGTTGCGGGTAGTCAACCGACGCATGAGCTCATGGCCTGCATAGGACCACATGCATCATACTTGGTTGCTGCATTATCTATATTTGTGATTGCTTACTTGTACCTGTGATTGTATTGTGTCTTTGCTTCTTGTATTTTGTGCATGGTTACTATTCTGCTATATACTTGTACTTGTACTTATTTGTGTGACTTACCGACCTAACTGCGCGAAGTCTTAGACTTACGCTGCGGAACCCCTTAGATTTTTCTGTGTAGTACCCTACTGGAAATTTTAGGTTCTCACCCCTTACTTTCCCACTGCGCAGATGCAAATCGGTGAGATCTTCTTTGAGTTTCTAGCCTTGTGACTAGCGAGCAGCAGTAGCATTACCGGAGGGTCAGAGTGACTTCTTTTACTTCCATACAGCACTTCTGTGTTTCTTCAACTACCAGTGATCGATGACCAGCAGTAGTTATAATAGTAGCAGTAGTAGTAGTTGTCTTTGCCCTTACTTTGTATAGACTTTTAGAGGGTTAGGTGCTTTTGTAAATACCTATATAAACAAGTTAGAATGGGTCCCAGACTAGGGTGACTCTTGTGAGTTGAGGTATGTTAGTATAAATATGGAGTCTATAAATATTTTCATGAATAAGCAATGACGTAACCCAGTGTGAGTTATGATGTACTAAATGAGCCTTCGGGCATATATATATAATATTACTATGTTTTATGTATTTTCTATGCTTCATATATATATATATATATATATATATATATATATATATATATATATATATATATATATATATATTATCTATTTAACTATTACCTATTTTGTTATGTCTATATATCTGACACGCGATCTCGATTAGCGCTATATATATTTAATATAAGGTCTAGAGTCTCTAAGAAAAATCGTGAAGTAGCACTTGACGGCTAGCATTAGTCATGACATGCTAGAAGTTGGGTCGTTACACTACAGACTTCTCTTTTCAGAACGAACGAAGAAATTTGCGAAGTTTTTGTTAAATTCTTAGATATGCTACTTCTATTTGTATACATATGTTATAGATTTTTCTCGCCTTTATTATTATAATCTTGTAAGAGGGATAAGAGTTGTATGCTTTGTATGTATATTATATTTATAAACTACTTATGTAATAAGTTTTGTTTATATATATAGGCTTGTTTGTTTTTGAGATAAAGTATTTTTTCGGTTTTTCAAAGAAAACAGCAGTATGATTTCGAATAAAAAAATTCTATTTTATTATTAAATATATAAAGTCGTCGTAATATTTTTTGTTATTAGAGTGGTGTAGCCAGAAGTGTGACTTTTTGATAATGAAAGTGTTATATGAGAAAATAATTTTTTTTTTTGGATATAAGCGATTTATATATTAAAGTAGAAATAAAATAAAAGGATAAAATAAAATCTAGTGTATTATAATTTGGTATAGATCTTGAAATAAGGAAGATAGAATGAAAGAAGAGATGAAAAAAAAAGGATTGTGTTCTCTTTTTTTCCTTTAAGTGGGAACATGTGTCCTCCACGTATTTTTCTCTTTTTTTTTTTAGCCCGTTCGAAAGTTGAAGTCATTATATATATATATATATATATATATATATATATATATATATATTTGAATTTAGAATAGCATTTTTAGTCATAACATTAGCTGTGTGATTTGCTGTCTTTTGAATTAAAATAATACAAGTCTTTTAATTTTAACTCAAAGTCTCTTAATTTTTTTCACTTGATCGCTTTTTAAAATAATATCTTCAAACTTTTTTCTATACACTATAAAAAAATATTAAAACAATCTATTTCACAAAAAAAATATAGAAATCACATTTCTAAACAAAAATTAAACACCTCTAAATAGCATAAAATTCAATTAAAAAATGTTAGATATATATTATCTAATTCATCTCTAAACAATATAATATTTTGAATTTATATTATATAATATAATTAATTTAACTCTTCGCGTATCGCATGGTCTTGATCTAGTCATTACAATTCCTCCTCAACATTTTGGCACCACAATAAGCATTTTATTTGCTGTGTGACGATGAGCAATTTGGGTAGTTGAGAGCAACTAACATGTGGTTTAATGGCGTCCATGCAAAATGGGATGGAATTAATCAGTATAATTATGATTGGGAGAATGAAGCAGTTGAGTTGATGAGTGAAGAAGCTACGTGTAGGCACAACACATACTAAATAAAGTGAAACTCAAATCAATAATCAAGGGAATTATATCAGATATAGTTGTTGCGTATACTGAACGTAACGTAGTTCACTGCTTCGTTGGGTTTTTGGCTACATCACATTCGCAGCGGTGCCGCTGGTGGGGTCGTGTTGTTTCATATATTAATCAATAATATCATCATCATTATTATTATTAGGTGATTATTACTTTTAACTATTAATAATCACCTTCCTATTAAGGTTAAACCTAGTGGTTGATGTCAAGTGAAATGAAAAGAAGCGACCCATCTCGTTGAATTCAAGATTTGAATGCGGTAGTACGATCGAGGACTTGGCCATTCTATTCAATTCAAGCACCGATCAGCGCCACCGCTTTCCCCGTGTCTTACCAAAAGTAGCAACCGCCTAACCCTTAATATTTCACTTTCCAATTCCACCACATTTCTTCTCAAACACACCCTACAAGTTTTTAACTGTATTATCTATATATGAATACATCTTCACGTCAGTAACTATCATCATTTACATTATTTTTCTCATAGGTTTCTTTCTTTAGTTTGAATTCAATTAAATACTAATATAGTTACATAACTTGTTTAAATAATAGAGCGAAGGATCGTAGAGAGCTTGGGTGACACGAATGGTATATATAAACCGTTGAGTTAACTTAGAAAACTCTCTTAGATTCCAAACGTGTCCGGTGCTCCAATGGGGAAACTTTTCTGGCTTGCCATTGCGATTGCGATAGGACTTGTTTTAAGCAACTGGGTTCATGGCTTTCAAGGATATGAATATCACCACTTGAATGAAACAGAACCCTCATTGCTGGAGGCTCATGAATCATCTTTGTTTCAGAGCAATACTCTCTTCGTGGGACTCACCCTTATTCATACTGCAGCTGCCAAAGGAGCAGGTACACTTTCCACAATTTTTCTTTCTTTGTATGCATGCTAACACATACAACAACTGCGTCTGGCAGTGTGCTTGGATGGATCTTTACCTGCTTATCATTTGCATCGGGGTTATGGATCAGGAGCAAACAGCTGGCTTATTAATTTAGAGGTTTCACTTCATTCATCTTTCTAATTCTTCTGCTAAGTTACATGAATTTACCGATTGTGTTTGTGCAGGGAGGTGGATGGTGTAACAGCATTAGAACATGTGTTTATCGCAAGAGAACACGGCGTGGATCATCCACATTTATGGAAAAGGAGATTCCTTTTACGGGAATACTGAGCAACAAAGCTGAAGAAAACCCAGGTCACCATTTAATTCAACTCAACCGCTCAAACTTTTTTGTATTAGCAGTGTAATCTGTTGCACTTGCACGTGGCTGCAGATTTTTTCAATTGGAACAGAGTAAAGATTCGTTATTGTGATGGAGCATCATTTACCGGTGATAGTGAAGACAAGGTAGTGTTTGATATACCAAGTGCATGTTTGTTTGCTTTATCTTGATTTAACAATAGCTCACTTGAAATTCATGTACTATCTCAGACAGCAGACCTACAATTCAGAGGACAGAGGATTTGGGCAGCCGCAATAGAAGATTTGATGTCCCAGGGAATGCGCTTTGCCGAGCAGGTTGTACTTGATATTAGAAAGAAATCATTGACCAACACAAATGCTAAATTGTCTTTAACAAATAAATTTTAATAATTCATTTGTACAAATTCTAAAAAATATAAATGCAAACTGTATTAATTTATGTGTCTCTGTAAATATAAGTGCAAATTATTGCTGACCAGGACAAAAATGCTAATATTTACACTATTAGTTAAATATTGTTTCTTTCCATGTTATGTAACACTATAAGTCTATAACTAACTAATTTGGTTCAGGCTCTTCTCTCCGGATGCTCTGCTGGTGGCTTGGCTACTATCATACACTGCGACGAATTTCGCAACCTCTTTCCTAGGACCACCAGAGTGAAGTGTCTTAGTGATGCCGGATTGTTTCTTGATGCGTAAGTAATTGTTGTAGTAGTTTCCTGCTTTTAATGGCGTTTCCACCATGCTTAATTATTTTTTTATTACAGAATTGATATATCTGGTGGCCATACCCTCAGAAATTTCTACACCGGTGTCGTAGGATTGCAGGTATCACATTAGCTATGTGGAGACCAATGTATATGTACTATAGCATGAAAGCATAATGTGTTAAGAAATCACAATCTTAATCATTGTTCTTTTGTGAATTCAACTTGGAAAACCTTTCTTCAATGACAATTGTGATATGTTAAATGTTTTCAGGGAGCACAGAAGAATTTGCCCGAGATATGTACTAATCATCTTGACCCCACATCGGTAACTGTTGTTTTTCTTTTTCTCTTACCAATAGTTACTTAGACATATTGGTTTTCGTTGAGTTAATACTTAATTTAGTCTCCCAAATATAAGGTTAGATTTAAAATAACTCCTAAAATTATAATTGATTCCGTTTGAATTCTAAAATTTACAATAGCAACTCGCGTTAGTTTTTGAACTAATCTTTGTCAATGTCATGTTAATTTTACACATTAATTTGTCACAATTTAGATTCTTCGCCTAGATTTTATATGATTGAGACCTACTAGAGCACTTAGAAATTTAATTGGCTTCTCAACATTCTCATGAAAACAATAATAACAAGTTCAATTTGTGAAATTTGGGAGTAGCTGTCTAGCTTATATGGACTCTAATAAATCTCATCATATAAAACCGGGACGAGAAATTCAAATCACAGCAAATTAGTGTACTAAATCAAACGCCATTAATAAAGATCAATTCAGCAATTAATTTGAATTACGATGATAAATTTTGAAGGACCAATTTGGGGCAACTGAAATTTTAAGGCTCAATTTGAGTCCAACCTCAAATTTCAAGAAACAAATTAAATATTAACTCGTTTTTCATTTGAAGGATTATGCTGAGTCTGTGTTCAATTGCTTTTTAAGTGCTTCTTCCCCCAGAACTTGATTGCGAGTGTTAGAACCCCGCTATTCATTCTCAATGCTGCTTATGATTCATGGCAGGTAAATCATATAATATCTATCTTTAAAGTTACTATTCATGAATTTGTTTATATGTGAAGATGATAACTGAGTTTGATGGTTTGATATATTTGATTCCACTGCTTAATATAAAAACATCTTTATATGGGTAATTACCTTAAATTAATTCTAGAAAGATCCATGCGTATATATATTTTGATCAGATCCAATCGAGTATAGCGCCTCCATCAGCAGATCCACATGGATATTGGCATGATTGCAGATTAAACTATGCTAAATGTACTACATCACAGATCCAATTTCTTCAAGGTGATCGATATAAATATATTTACGAGAGAGAGAGAGATAGGTTGAGACTTGAGAGTTTGATTAAGAGTTTTGAGTGCGTATACAGGATTCAGGATTCACATGCTGAACATTATAAAAGAGTTCTCAAGATCATACAAGAATGGATTGTTCATCAATTCATGTTTCTCTCACTGCCAATCTGAGAGGCAGGACACATGGTTCGCTGAAAATTCTCCAATCGTGAAGAACAAGGTGAGAACCGAATCTAACAGTAATACATTGAGCTTATCATTAATTAATTAATTAATTAGCACGCATGGATGCAGGTAATTGCTGTGGCTGTTGGAGATTGGTATTTCGACCGCGCAGGTGTGAAGGTGATTGATTGTCCTTACCCTTGTGATAATACCTGTCACCATCTCGTATTCAGATCATGACCCCAATTTCATTCTCATCATCTACATCAATTCAATTCTTGCCCAAATATTAATCAGCCAACAACATGTACCACATGATATAGATAGATACATTCACTATTTGGAAGTCAATTTTAATAAGTCCTAAATACTTTATATATATATATATATATATATATATATATATATATATATATATATATATATATATATATCTCCACATGTAAATATGGTCGAGAGAAACTTGTAAGGGATTATCAATAAGAGCTCTTTATGGCATTAGTAGGAGGAACAGTGGAATACAATTCTTGTGAGTTCTCATTTCTCAAAGCAAAGGTTGATGAAAATTTCAGAATCTAACTCTACAGGATCAAAAACGAGTATTTTCACATTTGTATGTACTTCAAAGAATTTGTGTCAATAAGGCTTCTTTATTTTGTTTCATAAGAATGGTAAGTACGGGTTTCAAATGTTGGTAGTATGAAAAATTCTAAATATTATTTAGTAATTATTTGAGGCACATATCATTCATGTCTCTGTATCTCCATTGGCCAAGATCAGATCAACTTCTTTTTTGAGTTTATAGATTCTGTCCCAGCTAACAAGGTGAGTTGTCCTTGTTTATGTCTCCAGATAAAATTCCCACAAATTTTGTTAATTTTATCACAAACATTAATTAGAATTTTGGTAGTATATATATATGCATGATAAAAGTGTGAAGAAAATCCAAATCAATTTAGAAGCAAGATGATCAAATTGTGGCTTCATATACAAGTGGTAGAAGTTTGAACAAAGATTGTTGGTCAAGATTGTTTTAAGTAAAGTTATCATCACTTTTTTCTTTGTCATATTTTATAACGAAGTATTTATGTTTGTTGTATTAGTAGATGTAGACATTAAGATAAACATGGTAATTCCTTTATAATTTGTATCAATTTTGTTCATCCACTTCCACCCTCCCTTAGCTTACTTACTCTTCTATTACCTAACACATAGAAGGAATAGTTGCCGATTGAGTTAGAATAATATGACCGGATAGAGTTAAAATTCTAGTCTTCCCACCCCTTCAGTCAATCAGTTATAAATTGATGGATGAGGATCTTCTAAAATAAAAAAAATTAGTAAAATGATAAAATAAAATTAAAATAATGAGATATATATTTTTAAAAAATTATAAATTAATGATAATTAACTCTATATTTTATTACTTTAGCAACTTTTTTATTTTAGAGGATCCATATATCTCTCTAAGCAACTCACTTGAACATTTTTTGAGGAAAATTCTGATTGTTTTGATATAGTGCAAAAATTTGAAGAATGTTTTTAATCACTGTAAATAGCCTGGCTAGTGCAAGTTTAGTTTTATTTTTTTTTTTTTTTAAGATGAGATTATTTTCCATGTATAAAATAAAGACATACTAAAAAAGAGTAATACTAAAAAATATTACTAGAGTCTAGAGGAGGAAATACTCCGTATTCTTAACCTTCCATAGAAGATGGGAAAAATTTTATTATGTTTTAATATAGGGAGACATTTAGATAAAGTCGCTGAAAACGTCTTTTTATAAAGATGTTTTTTAATAATTAAAATTTAACATATATAATCGATTAAATCGTGTTATTTTTGTCAAAATTAGACTAAACAAATTGATTTGACCGAAAAATGATGAATCAAATCTTGAACTGGTCTAAATTAATATTATTTTTTATAGAAAATGATTACAATATTCTATTATAGAAAATGACTAAAATACTTCTATTATATATATTAATTTTTAGAATCCTAAATTTTAGTCATTTATTTTTCTATCGTAGGGTTAGGATTTAGAATTTTTAAAATTAATATATATATATATATATATATATATATATATATAAAATAATAGTATTTTAATCATTTTCTATAATAAAGGTATTGTAGTCATTTTTTTACTAGCGGCTCAACAGGCATTGTCGTGCCTGTTCAGCCGCTTTTCTATTGAGTTAAAAAAATATTTTTATATTTTTATTTTTAAAATTATAAATTTAATATCAATAATTAAAAAATAAATTAAAAAGATAAAATAAATAAATTTAAGTTAAAAAATAAAAAAATTGTTATTATTATGTGTAACAAAGTCAAAATAAAAATTTATTAACATTAGTTATAAATTAGTTATTTATATATTAAATTTATTTATTTTCTTATTCTTATTTAATTTGAAATAAATTTAAAAATTTATATTCATATTCAAACCATTCTTTTTTTTATACATAATTCTAATAGATAAAAAATTATTTCTTTAATCTTATATTGAACATTTTTAATTATCTTTAATTTTATTATTATTTCAAAATTATTAATTTTTATTTTGATTATATCATCTCATCATATTATACACTATTATTTTCTCTTATTATTTTTTTATATGTATAACTATTATTATCTCACTGTCACTATTATGTTGCCTTGTTTTATTCTTCTTTTTTGTTTTCTTCTTCTATTAACCCCGATCGCAATCAATTACCACCATATCATATTATCATGATCGCATCTCTCATTTTTGTTTATCACTTTGATCCATACATATCCATTGTGTTAACTTTTAAGTTGTTAAAGATTTGTTAAAAGAATTATTTTTTTGTTTGATTTAGATATCTAGATGTATAACTATTATAAAGATACTTATTTTTTATACTTACTTGTTAAGTCATATTTTATCATTTTAAAAAAAAATTAAGATATCAAGCATTTAAAAATTTGTATAGAATAATTAAATAAAAAATAAAAAAAAATTATTAATTATTTAATTTTTTTAATATATAAAATAATTGAATTTAAATTAATTTAGGTATAATACTAAAATCATTATGTTACTATGTGTAACAATAAAGATAAAAATTTATAAATATTTGTAAATTTATTTATTTTTCAATTATATTTAATTTGAAGCAGTTATAAAAATTTATATTTAAATAACTCTTTCTCTCGCATATTTTTAATAACTAAAAAATTTTTATTTCTTATAATTTTATATTCAACATTTTAAATTATCTTTAGTCTTATTATTCTTTTAGAATTTTTAATTTTTGTTTTTATTACTCTTTTTTCTTATCTTTATCTATCTACATATACTTCACCACCACTCTTATATTAGTTTGTTCTCTCTTCCTTCCTTAGTTTTTATTCTCTTTCTATCTTCTCTTCAATCGAAATTAGTTACCAATATATATTAATTCATAATTATTACACTAAGAAGTGAATACTACTTTAAAGATAAAAGTTAAAAAAAAAATCGCGTAACTCTTATCTGTATCATCTACACTCTTATAAATATAACAAATGAGTAAATTTAACTTTTTTTTATTATGAGTTTTTTTATTATCTAATACATTCAAAGTCACATATTCATTTATGATAAAAAGTTAAAAATTAAAGTTAAATGACATTAGTACTTTTGGGTTTAATAAAATTAAAATAAAATACAAAAATAAGGATAAAAATAAAAAAATAGATGACTCTAGAAAAGGATAATGTTAAATTTTATGTCGTTATGTATGAGAACAGTGATTTATTTTATTATATTTATTTTTGTACCAAATAACAAAAGAATTAAATTTTATGTCTATTTTTTATTACTTATGTTACTTATTTATAATTGTTTAAATTATACTCTATAGTCATTAAGTGCTGTTTTCTTCCAACAAAAAAATAGTTACGAAGTCATTTTCATTTTTTTATAGGAGTACATCCATTATATCATGATTTTAATAATTAATATAAAATTTAAAAAATTAAATAAATATATATTTATTTTTATTATATTCAAGAATGAATTATATATATTCCTATAGTCAAGAAATAAACTTAACTTATTCTACAATAAATAATTTTTTAATCATCAAATTTATAAAGAATATCTCATCTTTTTATTTATCCTAAAAGTTAAACATTAAAACTAATGTTAATACCTTTTTATTAACAGAACTAAAATAAAACATAAAAACAAAACTTGAATAAAAATAAAAATACAAAATTTTGAATTCCAAAATATAAAATGATTATAAGATAAAAAAATTACTTAAATATAATTTCTATAAAATACTCCACTAATAAATTCAGATAAATGAATATTATATGTAAAATGAATCCTCATATATTAGTACAAAAATTATTCTGTGTAATTTTTTTCAAAAAATATTGTTCTGATAAACTATTTTACTTTTATTCTTTTAAAAGCATATCCATAATAAAACAAATCCACATGAATAATTTACATCCAATAGAAAACTCTTATAAAGTTGGTGTGAAAAATTGTGTGAAAGTGTTTTTTATTCAACGTAACTGATGGATGTATGGGAGAAATTTTTTTAATAATAAATTTCTCTAGGATTATATTAGAACTTAATTTAGATGCCAATTAACCTTATATACTGTGTAAGTACCTAAAGTATATTAGAAGAGTATGATAAGAGAAAAATTATTTTGTGTAAATTTATTTTTTTATAAATTGTCCCTATTGAATTATTTTATTTTTATTCTTTAAAAATATATTCAAATAAAAAAATTCTGCAATAATAATTTACATCCAATACAAAAATCTTAATTAAATTACTATAAAAAAATAAATATAAAATTTTTTATTTAACGTAACTAATGAAAGAATTTTTTAATAATAAACTTTTTTTTAGAAACAATATTAGAACTTAAATTTAGATATCAATTATTCTTATATTAGGTTTTATGTTATATCTAAATAAAGTGAGAAGGGTGTAAGAAAAGATGAATAAGAAAAGAAAAAAAGTTTTCTATTATATAGTAACAGTAATATGAGATGATAGATAGTAGGAGAGAAAAGAGATAATTATAGAAGTTGCGTGATTGTGAATTAATGAGATAAGAGAGAAATTGAATATATGTGATAAGAGAAAAGATGAGGTAGTGGAAGTCTTTTAATGTAGAATAACTGACATACATATAGTGGGATAGAAGGAAGGGCAAAATTGGAAAAGAATTTTGAATACCAAACCCATGTATTGGCATTATATATTGTTATAGATAATTTTTTTTAGAAATAAGTAATTCGTGAATATAAAAATTATATTAAACTGGTAGTATAATAATTATAATAAAAATAGTAAATTTATCAATTTAAATTTATGTAGCGAAGAAATTGCCACTTCTGATATATCTATTTTTTAGAAGGAAAAATATAAAAAAATATCGAAATTATCAACTAATTTTTTTTGTTATACAGTGAAAAAATTTAAGTTTTAATTATATTATTAAACATATATCTAATGCAATTTTTTTTATAATGATACGGCGCGAGAACATTTTATTTATTCTTATAATAATATTATTTAGGACAATAATAGAAGATTTATTGAATCAAAATTTATGAAAAAATAAATTACTATTAATTAAATAAATATACAGGAGTCCTATCCATATTTATTACCATTCGATCTATTACTTGAATCAGTTTCGCTTTTATTATAAGTATCTAAATATTTAAAAAATATTAAATTAACATGAAAATAATGTATGCTGAGAATTTAAGAGTATATTCGGTAGATAAATTACAAATAAATAGTACTAAGAGTACAGTAACATAGAGATATTGTAGAAATAATTCAAATTAAATAGAAAACTAAATTATAAAAAAAAAGTTTAAAAAAATATACCAGAATTATCTATTATAAGTTTTTTTGTTACAGAGTCAAAGTTTAATAACAAATATATTATTAAACATTGAATATATATATATATTTTTCTTAGAATAATACAGTTATAAAAATTTTATATTTGTATGATATTATATTAAAAGATTATTAAACTATTTAATAATTGAGATTATAATGATGTAAAGTACATTAAGACAATATAATAATATCTATAATAATATTATTTAGGCTAATAATAAAAGATTTATTGAATCAAAATTTAAGAAAAAATAAATTATTATTAATTAAATAAATATAAATATATAGGATTTCTACCCATATTTGGACCATTTGGTATATTACTTGAACCAGCTCCGGTGTTATTGTGAGTATCTGTATATGTAAAAAAATTCATTATTAAGATGAAAATAATGTAATTTGATAATTTAAGGGTACACTCAAGAAATAAATTATACATAATTGGTACGTACTAAGAGTCCAGTAACATAGATATATCGTAAAAAATAATCCATATTAAATGATAAACTAACAACATAAATTTATTAATGGGAAGTATAACTTAGAGTACCTGATACAGAGTATTATTGAGGGGGTATATTTGTGATATCTTGTAATGGTGTTGCCATGTTAGTTGGTCCACTTGATGTATCGATTTGTTTTCCTCGTTTAATACTATCTTGGTAACTGGCACGCCTTCTGGCAAGGTGTTGCTGCCTCTGTTCTTCACTCATATTTTGTCTTCGTTGTCTGGCATAGTCTTGCCAAGTTCGTCGACCACTTCCACGTGAATCTTCCATTGGTATGTTGTCAACTGTAATTAATCAAAGAAACATGTAAAAATAGTTTTACACTTTTATTTAATGACAAAAAATAAATTACAGTAGGTTTTACATTTATATTTAGGCGAAGTGAGAAGAATGCAGGAGAAGATGGAGGAGAAATGAAGGAAATTTTTTCTATTATGGAGTAACCAGTGAAGTGAGAGAGATTAAGAAGAGAAATTGGTATCCTATTAGTTATTATAGATGAAGATGAAGATTAAGTAGTGCAAATTCTGTAACTGATGCAGTAACGTGATGTGAGAGAAATTAACAGGAGAAGTTATATTGACATGAAGGTGAATGAAAATGAAGTAGTGAAATTCTGTAACTAGAAGTAAGTTATTAAAAAGGATAAAAATGAAAAAAAAATATTGGACACAAAAATGGGTTTTCCCATTATATATTGTTATAGATAAAAAAAATATTAATATAGACCAGTTCAAATTTTATTCACCATTTTTTTGATTAAATCAATTTATCTAATCTAATTTTAACAAAAATAACATGATTTATAATTGATTATATATATTAAATTTTAATTATTAAAAAACATCTTTTAAAAAAAATGTTTTAGGCGTCTTTATCTGAGTGGCTCCCTTTAATATATTGAAAACTTTGTTAAGAGGTGTTTAGTTCGTTATTTAACTAATTAATACGTATTGATACCATAAAAAAATGAACCAGTAAAATATTATCACAAAAATTATATTATCTTAGTCAATATTTATTTTTTATCTTTTTTGCAAAGTTATTATATTATTATGTATAACCTATAAAATACGAACACTTTATTAAGTTAATGTGTTTGTGTATTATATACATTCTAAACATAATATTTGGCTAATACTCGTATTTTTTTATCTTAACAAAAACAAAAAATATTTTTTTACATATTTAAATATATTTAAATATTATCATGTGTTAGTTGTGTTTAATCTCATTTTTAACTTATATCTTTAAAATAAATTTATACATAATATATTATTATTTATTAATGTAAAAATATTATTTTAGATACTTTATATTATTGTTTACCAAATGATCTCATTTTACAGCGGTTTTTCGATAACCGCTGCGAAATGTACCTGTTTTGTAGCGATTCTTGTGTCGGTTTTAGAGGACGCTACCAAATAATCTCATTTTGCAGCGGTTTTTCTATAACCGCCGTAAAATGTACAATTGTTGAATACATTGATACTCGTTTTGCAGCGGTTTTTTTTTAATCGCTGCAATATTATTTTTAACTTGGAAATTTTTTTTTGTATAAACATTATTGCCGTCTTAAAACTATTCTAGTCCTCGCTATTTATTTTACTGAAAAAACGTTTCAAATACTGCAACTTAATGCATTAAATAAATTTTTATTTTTTTGTTACATAAAAAATAATTCATTAATTAAAAAAATATTTATAAATGAATAACTAAAAATAAACTTACGAATCAGGTTTTCTCTTATACTATTAGTCATTTTGAGTTTGTATTCAACCATAAATGCTAACATAAAAATCAAGTGAACGTCCGAATTCATAAACTCAAAACAAAGTTTAATAGAGCATAAAAATCAGAATTACTAAAGTAGACAAACAAGTTTTGAGTCAAAATTTCTCATCAACATCGTATTGACCTGGCCAGAAATACTCTGTCAGAAATCCGCTGCAGTGACGTGATAATGGATCTGATAAGTCATCTCCAAACCATGGCAATTTGTTCAGATCGAAACCCCTTTTTGCAACACGTACGACATCTTCTCTATGTTGGGTGTTTAAAGTTTCATTGTCTTCTGGAACCTTATTGAGCTCAACATCCCTGGAGATGTCATATCCACCGGAGAAGATAGCATCTAAATCGTCTTCTGAATTAGTGTCTGCTCCATCTAGAGTGTCAGCAACTATTTCGCTTGAATATTCAGTTGACACTGTATATATGAACATGCAACCAACAACATATAAATCTACTTAAAAGATACTGATAACTTCCAGGTCATTACCTAGTTATTAAGGAAAAAAATTGCGAAATTATGGAAAGAGGACTTTCAAAATTAACAAATACAAAATTAACTATTATCATCTCTTTCATCGGTAGTTTGGACAGATTTCTTAGAAAGAAGCTCTCTAATAGCACGTTCTATATACTTCAATTCCTCTGTTGAAGCAATCTCCAACTCAACACCATGCGAGTTATTAAAGCGCATATGCACCATAATAAAATGTATAGTTGATGGTCTTTTTTGTAAATCATATTGTGTCTCTGTAATTCACTTTCTATGCTAGAAATTTATTTCTAACCTTTAATTCAGCAAGTATGTCTTCAAATGTCCTACCAGCTACAAATGTCACAAAAACATAGCCAAATTTCTCCTCGTACTTTAATCCCCATTCATGAAGTTCCTACAAACTTTAGCATGAACGTAACAACTATCATTGGTTAAATGTTGTACACATATATCAAAGTAAAATACTTATTAATCAAATAATGTTTAACTCAAGTGTTTAAGGGTACAGCTAATGAACAGATCTGCACAGTAGCTTCGTTCGCTGTTTCCAAGTATTCATTAGAACAAAATCGTCCTGATATAGCCTCCAACCAAGATCTAACATTCAACTTACGGTACCATATGTCTCTGGCAACCGTAATTGCATGTTCCAATGAAGAGAATGGAGAGGTCATAGCCATTTCGTTAGTGAATGTTGTGCCTGCATAGCATGATGAGAAATCCTCCGTTTTCATTACTCCTATTACAACACCATTTTATATTAAATATATTTGTCAATGATAACAATATCATAATTCAAGATAATTTACTCGATATCATAATTTTCTTTATTGGAGTTTAAGAACAATAACAATGATGATGAGAACAACAAAGCCTTGAAAACTAACTTTTAAAAGCAAAAATCGTTGGAAAAAATGAGGAACTGGTGGTATTCATGAAAATTAACTTAAAATGAAAATTTAATTCAAATACGAAAACACAGATAGTAATGTAACCAGCAAACTGCGTACATCATAAACACTGTTAAACTTATCAAACACACACAGATACTCTAAAAATGATGTACATGTTTTGCCATATTTTCACTATGCCACATAATCGATGTTATGAGAAACATCTGCTACTGGGTCTTCTATATCATCATCCCTTGTCAACTGTAAATCACTGATGTCACCTGCTGCTGACATGTTCAACCCGGGCTGAGGAGAAAAAATAGCTTCAACATCTTCATTCTCTCCTCCCATGTCATACAAGTCTCGTGGTTTTACATGAACCACTACACTCCATTCTTGATCTACTTCATCATGTACATAGTACACGAGATGAGCTTCTGATACCAATATGTACGGTTCATCCTCTTTTCGATCACCGGTGTAAATTGGACGAGCGAAATTAACGCTGGTAAGGCCCAGATGGTCTTTTTTGATTCCTCTGCTCGTAGTTGTATCAGCCCAAATATATTTGAACAAAACCACTGTGAAATGGCAGCTGTAGTTCAGTTCAATTATGTCCACAATTTCTCCACTATTTTGTGTTTTCAACCCGTCTTTCTTTGTGATAGTTCTAAACTTGTATCCATTGACGTTGTATGCCCCAAAATGTCTTGCCTAGCATGGGACCACATGCCAGCAACTTCATTTCGTTTGAATGTACAGTACTGTCCATTGGAACCTAGCACCATAAATTAGAGTTTGTTCGTATAAAAAATTAGAATTTATAATTTATAATTCTAAGGCACAAATAAGTTGGTCAGGTTAAATTTCTACAAACCTCACGCTTGAACCGGCGAGAAAATTTTACATGCACAACATAGTCTATCTTAGATTGCGACCTTGTTTGATCCCATAATTTTCGCTTTGTTTCTGCCCTAAATGTACTTTACGACATAACAAGAAATTAGTCCAACGACTGAGTGTTTGAAATTGGTTATAATCGTGATTAATGATTACATGTGCATACTTACTCAATAAATGGAGCGACGGCCTCGCAATTGACTAGCACATGATGATGTACCTGATCTCTTTCCATTGGGGTCGGTATAAAATGTGATACAGCCCCTGAAGCTTTTCCAATTTCTGGGAACATAGTACATCCTGTATTTTTTGTAATATCAACAGGTCAATCGTCAAAAATCTGGAGCAGAATGTCAAAATCTCCTCCGATAAATAGCCCTCCGCAATTGAGCCTTCTGCTTGTGCCCTGTTACGCATGTATTGCTTCAATCGTCCTAAGTACCTTTTACATAAATACGACATAACGCTTAGTATATACGTAATGAATTTGAAAAAAAATGTCTTAAATGTGTTTAGTAGCAAGCTAACCTTTCTATTGAATACATCCACCGATAATGTACCGGGCCACCAAGTTTTAGTTCATCAACGAGGTGCACCGTAAGGTGAACCATAACAGTGAAGAAGGATGGAGGAAAAATCATTTTCATCTGACACAGAGCTTGCACAACATGATTCTGAAGGGCACCAAGCTGCATAGGATTTATAGCTTTTCCACAGAGTTCTCGGAAAAATGAGGACAGATTCGCAATCACATTCGATACCGGACTTGGCAATGCATTCTTCACCAAAATTGGAAGTAATTGTTCCATTAGAATGTGGCAGTTGTGACTCTTCAACCCATACAACTTGCGCTGTCGGATGTCAACACAACGAGCAATATTGCTCAAGTAACCATCTGGAAAGACCACGTTCTGTAGAGTCTTCAGGAATACATCCTTCTGTGGATTCGACATTGTGAAGCTTGCTGAAGGATATTTACCACCTTCGTCCGGCCACAATTCAGGCCTTATGCCCATGCTTTGTAAATCTTTGCAAATCTTTGCGAGCCTTAAGATTATCTTTTGATTTGACGCTATCGTTTAAGATAGTGAAGACCACATTGTCACAAATGTTCTTCTCTATATGCATCACGTCAAGGTTATGACGCAACATATGATTCTTCCAGTACGGGTGTTCAAAGAACACACTCCTCTTTTTCCAATACGAGTCATCTTGATCTGCATCTTCACCAATGCGTCTTCTTTTGGCTGTTAGAGTTGAGTTCTTCCCAAACGATACTTGCATGTTACACTGCTGCCTTAAGACATCTGCTCCATAATACTTCTTCGGTGGATCTCTGCTTTCAACTTATCCGTCAAATCTAATCTGGTCTACTCTATATTTACGGCCCTAATTCAAGAAACGGCGATGACCAGTGTAACACCATTTTCGATTGAATGTTAGTCGCTGAGCCTTAGCGTCCACGTTACACATGAGACAAGCTAACCCACTGTATGTGTTCCACCCAGATAAATTTCTCAACCCTGAAAAATCGCTAATAGTCCACATTATCGCCGCACGCATCTTGAAAGTGGTCCCCTTATTAGCATCATAAATTTCAACGCCATCCCATAGTTGCTTCAACTCATCCACCAGGGGCTCCAAATAAACATCGATGTCGTTACCCAGCATTTTAGGACCGGAAATAATCATAGATAGTATAAAAGATGCCTGTTTCATGCATAGCCAGGGAGGAAGATTGTATGGAATAAGAATCACAGGCCAAATGGAATATGTGGTACTCATATTTCTGAAAGGATTAAAATCGTCACTTGCTAAAGCTAAGCGAACACTGCGAGCATCGTTAGAAAAAAAGGATACTTTGCATCAAAGTCTTTCCATGCTTCAGCGTCCCTTGGATGCCTCAAGTACCCATCGTTATTATCTGCCTCTTTATGCCATAACATGTCAGATGAAGTTTTGCTACACATGAATAACCGTTGCAGTCGTGGCATAAGAGGAAAGTAATGGAGAGTATTCGCTGGGAGAGGCTTTCCGTTTTTCCTGACAGGTATTTTGAGTTTCATAACGGAACCCTTTCGCGTCTTCTGCTTCCATCGTGAAGTCCCACACTGCTTGCATTTGGTCGCGTCCTCATCCTCACCCCGATACAACATGCAATCATTCGGGCATGCATTTACCTTTTTGTACTCAATCCCCAACTTTTGGATGATTTTCTTAGCTTCATACAAAGTGGACGGGAATTTGGCTTGATGCATCGCGCAATAAGTCCAAAATCATCGACATAGCCTTGTCACTCACACCACACATACACTTAATGTGATAAAGCTTCACTAGGAAAGACAATTTTTAGTATTTCGAGCAGCCGGGATATAATTCCTCTGCTCCATCCGCAAGAAGATCGGCAAAATCCTGTGCCTCACGACTTGGACCATCGTACAAGTACGACAACTCTATATCATCATCTTCTACAGGATCCGCTGTTGTGGTCTCCTCACTTTCAGGAGGTATTGTGAAGTTAAATGCCTCGTGCACCATTTGAAGATATGGATTCACCTCGGGTGTAGGTTTCTCAACTATCGGTGTGCAAGTAGAGCTCTCCTCAGCTGGTTTCTTACCATGACGCAACCACAAAGTATAGCCAGTGGGAAAGGGCTTTATCAACAGGTGGTTGTACGCATCCTCTCTTATTTGCATAAATTGAAACCCACATTGAGGGCATGGACACTTTATCATGTTATCCGATGATGCATTCGCAAATGCAAAGTCTAGGAACTTATTAAGTCCTCGTCTATATTATATGCTATCTCGTGGCTTAAGAATCCAGGTTTTGTCCATATCTATTATACACCAAATATATGGTTTAATAATTAATGTGATACAACTTTTTCATCACTAAAATAATGTTAAGTATCTTACTGTATTCATTCCATATGATATAAGAAATACTGTTCTAAAAACATAACATGTATGGTAAAATACGTGTGCAACTACGAACATTAAAATTTATACTAAAATGTGCAGTAAAGGTAGAATATAAAATTAATATAGAACAAAAAATATGCCACATAATTACAGTTATAATACGACGATAAAATTTACGCCAATTACTTTTTGGCAAAAAATAACAAGATTCATTTTTACATATAATAGTCATTCATATAAGTTTATTCATGGAGTACCTTATGAAAATTTTTTGTACGTAAAACACTCCTCCTATAAACCTTTTTATAGGAGGGAATTCAAAATTTCTGTACTCTTATTTGTATTCAAGGTTTATTTTTATGTTTTATTTTAGGTATGTGTATAAAAAAATTTAGCATTAGTTTTAATTTTTTTGTATTTTCTAGAGCTACTTTTTTTAGCTTTCTTAGAGGGGGGTGAGTAGTGGCCTCGACCCCCCCTCAAATTTTAAGAAACTATACTTATATATGAGATATGTATTTTAAGAATAAAAAAATATTACATAATTTAATAGTTTTATATGTAATTTTACTATCTTAATAGTTTAATTCACTAATAAATCCAAGATACTCCAAATAGTACAACATATACACATAACTCATTATGCACCTTATGTTTGTAGGTCAAATATGCAAAAAAAAAATAGCCTGAAATGTGTATCAAATAGAAGTAAAAGAGTTAGTAAACAAAAAATTACGTCCAAAAAATTATTCCCTTCATCCAAACATTTCCAAAAAGTTTTATCATAAAAAATAATATAAGATGATTATATTCTAAACCAATAATTAAGGAATAATTTATCTTAAATAATATATTTCACGTACAACACACTTAAAAATAGAAAAAAAAAAAGAGATCAACAATATAAAAGGTACACAAAACCAATTTATTGTTTTTCCCTATATAGAACATGATTAATCGAAAAAATATATATTGAAACCATCATTAAAATTTTTAGTATAACATATTTATAAACATTAGCTAATTAACCAAAAATTACTTTCGGCATAATCAAACAGACTTATTTTATTTTTTATTGTTTTCTTAAATGTACTCGGTTGATTAAGCAAAAATTGGATATTTTAAAAACTGAAATTAAACCGATGAACCGGCCGAGATTCGGTTCGGGTGAACCGAATCGTGACCTGGTCGGCTTTTTGAAGCAACATCACAATGTTACCGTTTCAGCTCACATTTAACCCTAATTAGAGCCCACTCCAACAGAAATGAAGAGATTCAACTTCTAAAGTTCATAGCGCCGCCCTCACGCGAAGGTCTCCGCCGAATCTCCTCCAGCGCGTCGCCTTTCACCTGCGGCCAGCCATATCCGCGTGCCGCCGCCGTTGGTCCTCAGGTCGCTCCCTTTCCCTCCGTCGCAACCCTCCTTCCCTTCCATTAAGCAGCCATTGTGGTCACCGCGAAGCCTCCCTCGCGCACCCAAACTGTCGCAAGCTCTGTTTGTTTTTCGGTCTAAAGGTGCTCTAATACTGCTACTTGCCTTGGTCACTCGGTGGCTCTGTCTCCCCTCCATCAACATTGACATTTGGTCGAGCTTCTAGGTATTTTTCTCTATTTATTTAACTGAATATGCATGCTTTTTTTAACTGATTTTTGTTTGTTTATTTAACTCAATATTCATGCTTTTTTATTTTTAGTTTTAATGTGTATGTAACTCTATTTTAGTAATATGCTAAGTTTGGTTTCTTGTTATATCATGTTTGTAATTTGGTTTCAATTAAACAAAAGAAATAAAGCCGTTAGGCTTGTGCAGTCAAGAATTCTTTACTGATATCTAAATGGATAATATTAGATAAATTAGTCCATAATAAATAAATTAGTTCACTGTCTCTTAAAATTATTATTATGTGTTGGATGAACAACATATGAAAGCTTAATCGGTGGCTTTAAGTTTAATAATGCTAGAAGCTATGTACAAAGATAAATCATATGATGATGATTATGGTATCTGTAATTGATGACTATAAATTTTGATAATAATTCAAAAATCAGCTTAAAATCAAAGTTATAATTTTATATTATGTAAAACTATTTTGATATGTGAAAATCATTTTGAGTCCCCTATTTAATTTATTGTGTTTTATTTGAGTATCTTTTATAATAATGCCTCGCCTTAATTAAAGAAATTTGGAGGACTTATTGTTACTGTTGTTGTTACTTGTTAGTATTATTAAATCTTATTTAAATTTGCAACTAATTTAATATGAATGTAATTAATTTATAAATTGAAACCAATTTATTTTGTAAATTATTGCATATTTAAAATATAAATTTGAATCTATAGGAAAAAGTTACACTATTAGAGAGGTAACATGATTGTGTGTAAAAGGCATAAAGATCTTTTTTATTTATTTGTTGTAGAGATTGTCTTTGATTGTTCCAATTTTGATGTGGGAGATAAAAAACTTAAATTTGTTAGAGATAACAAAAATAATTGCACATTATATAATGCTTATTTATTTTGTTTGATGTAATATAAAAACTTTGACACGATGAGATAAAATTAAAAAATTTAGAGTTTTCTTATTGTATAGGAGAGTTTTCAGAAATCTCTTTAAAAAATTAGGTGAAGCAATTAATATCTAAAGAGTTTCACGCGATAAAGTTAAAAGATTTAGTTTGGAGCATAGCAAATATTTTTAAAAACGAAAACGGAGCTAATAGGATAAAACAACCAATATAGTCATACGAATGAATAAAATTTGTTTAAAAAATCTATTAATGAGATTTTTACTTACTTGAAAAATTAAGAACATCAAAATTTTGAGTTTAAAAATTGGAGAAGAGATTAGTATCTAACACTGAAAATGGTGGTACCTGGATGAATGTGTAGTTGAAAATTGATGAAACTCACAGAAGACTAGTGTTGGCTCCTAACATTTGAAAAGAAGAAGAGTGGAGATTTTTGAGTTTATAATTATATGGGATGAAATATGTTATTATATAAATGACCAAACACCTTTAAAATATAACTAATAATCAAATTTGTTTTGAAGATAAGAAAAAAAAAATCGAATTTACCATCATTGACCAGATTTACAGTCACTTTTTTAACAGAAGGCATTTGTTCAGATACAAATAATTAATTAAAAGGATAAATTAATTATATAAAAGGTTAAATTTATTAGAAGTAGAAACGGGCTACTCAAATCCGATAAATTAAAATTTTAAATTTGAAATCAAATAAGGTAGTTAAGTAAACGGCGAAAATCTGATTGAGATGAAGTTGTTAGGATTTCAAAAAATCACCCAATATTTTAGCAGTTACTCTCTCCCGTCTTGTTAACATACTCTGCGCCTCCTTCACCCCGAGCCACTTTATAATTCTTATTTCGTATAATTTTTTCACGAATACTGAGCTTACTCCTCTGCACAGTAATCATGTCTTCTTAATCATTGAGAAGAAGGCTCTTAAATTTAGTTAAAGGGTTGAAGTGATTCTGAAACAGTAGTTTTTGGCTCTATATTTTCCGCTCAGTCACCTAAGGTCAATGTATTTTACTTCATTTTTCCTTTTGTTCATTCTTATGTATTTAATTCCTGTAGTGTCTATCTTTCTGCATTTCATGCTTAGGTTGATGATGATTTCTCCTATGTAACAGATTTTCTTTTATTTTTACATTTGTTTTTTGATTTTGTTTTTGTTGTTCCTGCAACATAGTTCCAAATAACAAAAATAAGCATGTAACTTGGATGTGAAGATGAATTGAATTCAGTTAGCTTTTCCAAGTTCTTTGAATAATCATAACAAAGTTTTCATTGCATATACTTAGACTCATATTATTAAGTATCTCTTAGTGTTTTTTATTTTATTTTAGTTATTTGTTTATTTTTGTTGAGTCAGGTATTAGGTAGAGAATCTGAGTCATACTAATAAATTGCTGAAAAATTTACTACTTTATTGAAAAATTGCTAAAATTCTTGTGTGAAAATTTACTACTTTATTGAAAAATTGCTGAAATTCTTATGTGGAAATTTACAAATTGTTGCTGGAACTATTGAGATTGTTTAATCTTATTAATCCACTATGTCGTATCTGATTTTGCTGACATATGCTTACCGAAGCAATTGGATTGTGCGTACGAATTGTTGTTTTGCATTATTTTCATCATGCTATCATGCTATTCTTGAGTTTGAATTGCAATTTGTTCGAATATCTGAGATATTATTGAGATATTACTATTGGGATTTGTGAGTTTGAGTTGCATTTTGATTAAATGATTTTCATACTTAGTTCTGTCTCCAACCACTAATCTATGATTGTGTTTTTATATTTAGGAACAAGATATGATTTTATTATTGTTATTCATTCATCCATTGCCTCCATGATTTGATTGTTCTTGGTGTTTCTTTTCTTCTCCTTTTTTGTTTAAGTCCTTTGCTGCTTTTTGTTGAGCTTGAGCTCTGAAATTTTGCTGTTCCTTTTGTTTATGTTGATCTGCTTTTTTATTTTTTAAATTTTCTCGACATAAAAATTATAAGCTAATTATAAGCTTCGTTTTTCTTTTGTTGGATTTTCTTGTTCCTTTGGTTTGGACAGGGAGGGTTAACAAAATCAGACTTTGATCCTGTATTAAATATGATGTATGCAATAAAAAAGGCCAATATATATATATATATATATATCCCTTGAAATCAATAACCAAATCATTGCATTTGTACTTCTCTATACAGTAGCTTTTTCTTTTTAGTTTGAACTTATCTCTAACACAATGTATATATTATCATATGATATTAAAATATAATACACAGTAGTAATCGATTCCTTTGCCTAGTCAAATACACATGAATTAATTCAACATATGTGCAGAAAAGTATATGGTTTATCCCTCTTGTTCCTATGCCGTAAGAATGCTTAGATGTTATTTAGATTAGCTATTTTCATTAGATTTATAAAGAACCAAATCCTAGTTGTAATGGACTTAAATAGTTTAAAAAGGCTTTAGTATTAATTTTACTTTTTAAAAATTATGGTTTGAAAATCGAAATTTTTAAAAACTGGTTTTAAAACTAGATTTTTGGTTAAAAAATCTGGTTTGGAAATGGATTTCTAAAAACTTGTTTTAAAACCGGATTTTTGGTTAAAAGACCAGATTTAAAACCAGATTTTAAATTTGAATATTAAAAAACTGGATTTAAAAGTTTTTATTTTTTCAGACCGGTTTAGAATCGGTTTCTCTTTTTAATCCGGTTCTAGTTTGGTTTCATGAACCATAAAATTGGTTCTGAAGTGGATGCAGTTCGGATTTTTGAAAATCCAAACCATGCCCACCCCTAATAGCAAGGGACTATGAGGGTGTAAATTAATCTTTATTTAAGATCTTCAGCAGTGAATGACAACCGTTTTTTGACATAGTTTCTCACAAATTTCTTAATTATTGAATTTATGTATAAATTATGTTCAACAATTAACTTCTTTTTCTTTATTGAATCTTATTTGAGGTTTAAAAAGGGGTAGACTATGCAAAATATCAACAAAAAGCAGCTTTCAAAATTATTAAGTTCTAACTTACGAATAAAATTTATGCAAAACTAAACTCACTTTAGTTAAGCTGCTGCCACAAATAGGGTTTTGGTTTTTGACATTTTTACATACTCACTGACTTTATTACTAAGGCTGTGCATACATTTACATCTTCACTATCTTTATATCAACGGCGGCCATCAACAGGTATCCATCAACCAACCCCACTTATTTATCTTAAACTCCTTCTGGCCGTTGCGAAGGCCATAAGGCAAGTAGCTAAAGGAAAAGTTTCTGCTAGGCCGCTGAATGGAAACAGAAATTTGAGTTGGAGAGGGGGCGGAATCTGCAGTTTGATTCTACAAGTTCTTATAATTAAAAAATGCAAGTTTCACTTTCTGTGTACACATTTCCTATTCTATAACAGTTGATATTGCGGAAGAAACAATAAATTTTTTGGCTCTGCCTGAACAGCTAAATCAATTTTATTTGTTTACTTGAGATTATTTGTTTACTTGAGTTATTTTAATAAAACAGAATATTATATTGATATAAGGTTTTGGGTTTAATGTAATATATATATATATATATATATATATATATATATATACACACGTTAGAAGCTTGATCACAAGAGGAATGGAACTCAAGCATATGCATATATAAGCTAAGGCAGAGTATAAGTAAGACTAGTTTATTTTGTTAATTTATAATAATATATTCTCGAATTTATCCTTATCTAAAAGGGTTTTATTTTACTAAAACACCTATCAAATATTGATTCAAAATAGAAACACATTAATTATTGAGTGTCTATCTGATTTGAAGGCTGTTGATTTTAGGAGCTCTCGTTAGAACCTGAATGTGAACTTTATCTCACAGGCCATAAAGGTACGTAGTATGGGCAGGAAGGAAGAAATAATCCCTGTATATATAATATGTAATGAAATTAATAATGAGTCATTCACCATTCCTGCTTTAGTGTCTTTAGTGCTAAAATATTTGAGATCTCATGCATGTATATATTTGAGTTAATATTGTAGTAATTTTGTTGTCTGAAGCTGAAATTGCAATGTCCCACATGTGTTGATACTTAATTTTTCTCCCTTTGATTCTTGATGATCTGCTACTTTACTTGTAAGATAGCCCAGTTACTTTGCATTCAAACATTTACAAAATTAATTAGATTTACTTCTAAAAATTGTCGCTATATAAAGGTCGAATAACTATCAATATTCACTGACTCTTACCCCCAATCTTTGAATTAAGGCCTCAAAACTGGACATGACTTGTTTAGGAAAAATTTAATGCGATAGATGTTTAAAGGTCGTATTATTCTATTACCAACAATTGTAATGCTCACTTTGCTTTGATTTAATCAAGGTCGCAGTTTCATTAATTTCTCACATCGCTTGGAGACTTATTTTTTGGGGATAAAAAATTTTGTCATGTCATCTTTAACACCACCAAGTTTGTCTCCTATATTAGCACCTTTAAAAGTTGATACCAGACTTTTCTTGATTAATTAATTTCATTTATTTATTATTATTCAGACATTAAAATTGTTAAATAATGTACTATATTGTTTGAAACTTGATTCATGTAATTGATATAATCATTGTGCACTATTGTGTTTTACATTGTTGTTCTCTTACTAATTGTCTACTGACCTTGTGTTGTGTAAAGGAATAGTCAAATGCCAAGGAAACCTCGGTACACCGTTAGTACTGCAACCGGACCTGTAGCTGCCCCTGATAGTCAAACACACGCTACTCTGGTGAGTTATTTAATGCACAACTTAGATCAAATGTTCATTTGCCTTTTTGGATAAACTTTTATTCAATATAATTTGTGGGAATACTGAAAAAAATTGGTTGATGTACTAACTACTTTGTTTTTAGCACACGGATGGAACACATGATACTAGTGCAAATACTTCTAGTGCACAGCGACGTGCTAGAGCGCCTCCACCTCCGCATTCCGGCAATGGTGCTCGACAATCCCGTGTTAACGCTATACCATTTAGACCACTGCGCAATGAAGCACGGCTGGCTCCGTCAAGTGACATTGGGGATGCTCGAGCTCCTGGGACAAATAGAAAGCATCTGGATTTACATGAAGTTGCAGATGACCATTCAGAAGATGAATACTATGACCCGGAGGCGGATGAGATCGAGTCATTCGATGACCATGTGGACGACTTATTTGCTGCACATGAACTTGAACGCCAAGGCAATGCCAACGGCAAAAAAAAAGGACACCGATTATTGGGTTGTTGATGTCATAGGTATTTTTTTTATGCTTGTTTCTTAGAAAATGGTGTTAGAAGATGAATACTCTTCTCCGTGCATTCTAATTCGCTTAGTAAACTAACATTTAAAGTTTGTTCCCTCTGTTAGAAAATGGTGTGACTTATTGTATAGAGCTGACTGTTAAGGAGGCATTAGCATTTCTTCCTGGAAAGAAGATCGTGCTAAATCATAACAGAGAGTTGCAACAAGTTGGTCAGGCAGCGGGCCTATTGAGCGGGTTCTTAGGGACATTGGCGTCTGATTTTCAACAGTTACCAATTTGTGAAAAAAGTTGGAATACAATGAGCAAGGCTTCCAAGGAGCATGCCTTTGACCAGTTTAAGGTAATGTTTAGTTTTTTTTTTATAAAGTAAGGCGTTACCAATGCTTAGTGTAAAATGTTTTTTTTTATCTATTAAATGAACACTACAAGGAAAGATTAAGATGCACGCACATGATATCGACCATACAGATCTTTTATAGAATATCGATAAATTTCTAATGACTTTTTTGTATAGTGTAAATTGCAGTACATTATTATATAACTTAATCCCCAATTAATCCGGTCCTTCATGTATAGCAATGTAACTAATAGTGATAGTAATAATAATAACAATAATAATGAAAAAACTTATAAACCTCATGAGAATGTTAAATCTGCTCCTATTGTAAACAATTAGAGAGTGAGTAGCTATAGGTTATGATTTTCGGTTAAATGAAAATGTCAGGGGAAAATAAATATGGAACTCATTTGCTCGTAGTTGATTCTGTTACCTTCCTAACTTTGAAATTTTGAATGTTTTGTGGTTTTAATTATTTGTTGAGAGATTATTTAATTATTTCCTAGCTATGGGGTTGCTGTTTTTATGTGCTGCTATTCTCTATTAGTAAGTGGATTTCTTTGGTTTTTTATTTTTTTGTTTTAGTCTGGTAAATTAGAGAAGGATAGTGCATGTTGGGTTTCTTTTTGTTCACTTCTTTGAATTTTGTTGCCGAGAATCAATCATGTCTAATAATGTGTCGTTTGATAATATGTAAGTCTGTTTGAGGTGGTTAATTATTATATGTTTTCTTTATTTTACTATATTGGTCTGCTCCTTGTCAACCCTCCCGACCAAAAACCCCTTCACATTTCAACTTTGTTATTGTAGTCCATGCCTGTAGAAAGCTATTGTAAAAGAGATTCAGCCTAATTCCTTTAATAGGATTTGAAGGGTTCCTTTGCTTAGTTCTAACAGATTGTATTAGTAACTAGAATCATTATTTAATGAAGTGATATATATTTGATCACTACTAAGCTGGTCCAGCAAGGGGGATTTGGTTCATACTTTGAAGGTGATTAGGCATGCTTATATTGGAGGTGATTCTTGCTATTTATATGCTTATATTGGTTGTCAAACTTGCATTTTGAACTTAGCCTTTAGGATAAAGTTTTCATGGTGGAAAGTTCTCAATCATATTTGTTTGTGTGTTGAGTTGATGAATCGTGTATATAGGTTCTTCTGTGATGTAGAATGGATTTGGAGTTAAAGTTAATGGTTACAATGACGGTGTGAAAGCACTGATGTCAATATCTTTATCATCTTTATTGTGTTATCTTATGATCTGAACTACTTGTAGCGAGTCTTCCACTATGAGGACGATGAAAGATGGATCATAAAGCGGGGAATTGTACAAAGAATAGGAAGTTCCTGGAGGAACGCAAGAAATCATTTGTTCCATAAGGTTTATGATGAAGAACTGACTTTTGAGGAAAACCTCAAGCGTAAGCCAGCAGGAATAGAGGCAAATCATTGAAAAAAATTTCTTGAATATCGGTTGAACGAGGACACACAGGTAACAAATATTTAGTTGATATTTCATTGTATTCGATTTTAAATCGTCATGAATTACTACTAAATATGCTGAATTTATTGTGATAATGGAAAAACTACTACCAAAAAGTTCATCACCTTATCCTTTTTTGTGTTTCCTGAAGTTGTACATGCCTGATTTATAAAACCATTAAATGTGTAGTAATTTATCCCGATAACATTTATGTTTGTCGTTTTGTGTGTAGGAGAAGTGTAAAAAAAATGCCATTAATCATTCAAAGCAACTGTACACACATACCGGAGGTTCTAAAATGATGGCAAGAAAGAGACACGAAGAAGTAATTAATTTAAATTCAATTCCAGAATGGTGACGTGTTTCTAGTAATATAGTATTGTCTGTTTAATGATTGTCTGTTGATGATTGTTATAGGAGCTACGACAGGGAAGGCCTATTGGTAGAGGAGAGGGATGGACCATGAGTCATAAAAAAAAAAAGAATGGTTCGTATATGAATGAAGATGCGCGTCTGGTTGGGGTAAATCATGTTCTTTACTTTTTAAAATTTCTCTTTGCAATTACTACCGTTAAATTTAAATTAGTGTAAATCCGGATCTCACATGTTTGCAGGAAGCAATTGAACATATTGAGAGTCAAGACCCCTCCAGCAAGGAATTTTCACATAATGATTCCCTTGCACAAGTGCTTGGAAAGGAGCACCCAGGAAGAGTTCGTGGACTCGGTTTTGGTCCATGTCTCAGTCAGTATTTTCGTAACATTACACAACAGTCTGACTACGGTGTACAGATTGAGGAGTATCAGATGGAGATTGTAAAACTTAAGGCGGAGGCAGTAGAACTTAAGGCGGAGTCAGCAGCAGCAGAGGAAAAGGCAAAGAGACAGAGAATGGAGGCAGAGGCAGCAGAGGAGAAGGCAAAAATGCAGACTATGAGAAATTTGTTAAGATACATAATCCAGCAACAAGGAGGTAGTTTGCCACCTGAAATAACTGCAGATTTGGATTCTTTGAGAAGTGCACCAACCTCATCCCATGCAAGATGATGTGCAGGCAGCTAATGATTTGAATTATGAATGTTGGAATCTGAATACTCTTTAATTTTTCACTGTCATAATGACTTTTGAGATATTTATTTGTAGTTTTTCATTTTGGTGACTTTATCTGTAGTTTACAGTCATCGATGCACTGAATTCAAATAACTATTATAATGATTCACTTTTGCATATATTTTTGTAAAGTTTCGTGTGTTGTAGTTTGATTGGCTGTTAGATATTTTAATAAGTTAAAGCAACTGAGTGGAAGAACGTATAAAGAATAAAAGAATTGGCATATTTTAGTGTAAATTAGGTTTTTTTTTTTTAAAAAAAGTGTAACTCTACATTTGGCAGCGGTTTTAAATCCGCTGCTATATCTTAACAGAATAATTCAACGGCTAGCATTTTGCAGCGGTTGTTAACCGCTGACATCTCCAAGCAATCATATTCTTACGGTTTTGTAGCGGAAAGAACCGCTGCAAAATTATACCGCTGCAAAATACCATTTAGCAGCGGTTGTTCCAGCGGTTGCTATTAACCGCTGCAAACGGTTTAGCCGCACGCTATCTTTCAGCAGATATATCAACCGCTGCTATCCGTTTAGCAGCGGTTAAAAACGCTGCTAATCTTGTGCATAACCGCTGCTATTTGCCGGATATGGTGTAGCATGTTATGTGTTTGTTCTAATGTCCGTACTTTATACATATAAATACTAAAATATTCTTATAAATAATTATAAAAATATATTCTTTTGATTATTTTTGTTAAAAAATTAAATAACTCTTTTTTATTGTTTTGATAAAAATATATTTTTATGATAAAAAATTTAAAGTCAAATCATTTTAATCTAATAATAAAAAACAATAAAATAAAATAAAGCAATGAAAAAAAAAAAGACACAGAGAGACAATAAATCCCAAACTGTTCATCTCTTCGTAATAATCTCCAACTGGGGCTTCTCCTCGGCTTTGCTCATCAGTCGCCACAAGTCGCAGCTGCTCGCACGCAGTTCTCCCTTCTGGCTGTTGCCTCTTTTTATTATAAAATAATATTTTTATAACAACAATAAAAAATATTATTTTATTTTTTAACAAAAATAAACAAAAAATATATTTATCTTTTTATAATTATTTATAAAATTATTTTAAATTTTTTATATAATAATAATATAATATTTAAAAATAAAAATAAAAAACGGACTAAAATAATATAATTATTTATATAGCAATTTTTTACTGGTTTATTTTTTTTTTTTTGACAAATACTATTAAATTTATTGTTTTTAGTCATTATTTAGTCATTAACTCAATTTTAGTCCAATTTTTTTAGTCTGATAATATAATAGTATATTTTATCATATACTTTTAAACATTAATACTTAACTAATGACCAAAAATAATAAATTTTAATGACATTCTCTAATATTTTTTTTCTTATATTTTTATTAACCGGCATTTATATGAAATGAAACAAACTCCTTTTCGAATCGATGGCAATGAACCCAACATTTCCGTTCTTAGTGGGGACATATAGAATGCACTACCTCTTGTGTATAATATTATCTAAACTTTGAAGACCAAGTACAAAATGTTACACTAGGCCTAGATTAATAAGTCTAAGGATAATCTATTTCAATCTTGTTGTTATCACCTTATTTGCCATTTTAAATATGATATTACATAATTCAATTGGTCAAAATTAAACTCGGCGATAGCTAGGCTGAGTCCTATCAACTTTTGATGAGATCAAAGAAATGAGAGTAAAATTAACTTGGGTTATAGATCTTGATATGAAAATCAGAAAGCACCAGGCCAATTAATTCATCTTAACATATTCTCAATTATTCTTGGAGAAGGAAGACCATTAGAATCCGAAACCTTCATATATATAATTCAGCGTTAGTATTCTGTTTAGTATGTGGAAGAAGTTGTCAACTTTTATAACGAGTATGACATTGACGTTTGTGCTGTGCATGCAACTTGTGAGTTGCTTCCAATAAAATAACATGATTGTGATGTGCCTTATATATATTAGTATATACAGTGATAGTCTTATTAATTATATATATCTTTGGCTTTTACTTTCTTAAAACTAAGCATAAATTACAGCCACGACAAATCTTTATCAAAGTCATTCATTACTATCAGTTCAATCATTATCATAATCATTTTATATATGTTCATCTTTATCACAATCAACCACATTTGTTTAGCACTTACTTCTCCTTGCTTGTGCTTATATTATATTACATATATACAATAACATAAGTAGTTTTATTCCTCAATCATAAGAAAGCAAAGAATTCCAAACACGCAACTTTTCTAATGCTAATTAATTTATAATTTTGGAGGATCAAATTTGGGATTGCTTAGCCACCACCCTATTCTACATCCTACCGGGGATTTTTGTTCTGTTCTATACACTGATTATTGTAGGGCCACCCCAATAATTAGTTTCACATGCAAGCAGATTCTGAACATATTGCCCGCAAATTAATTAAACAAATTAAGCAATGACTATATGATCAGGAAAAATAAAATAAGTTTAAACGACTAAGAAAAGTTGTATTCAATGTCTCTCTCTCTCTGCACATGGACGTTATATAAATGGTGTGAATACTTTTAGTTAACCATATAAACAAAAAATTTAAAAAGTCGTGAATGTGAATACCAACAAATAATAGTGTTTGATTTGGAAGAAATAATGAAATAAGATAGTACCAATGGCTTTAGAATTTTGTCACTTTGTATGAATAATAAGTAAATTCTAACTTGTTAAAATATTCGAATATATGAGAATGATAGGGACCTCTCTGATAAACTAAGTATAATGTAATAAGAAGGAAAGGAAGCTTAGTTTATACTTGGAATTATTGGGTGGCTATTGGTTAGATGGGTTGTAAAATTTGAATCCTTTGTCATGTAATTAGAAAGAATAAGAGTATAAGGAGGATTGGAGGTATCACTATCCTAGCTGACGAATGAATTGAAATATTCTTTCATAACCCCCCGCTCCCAAATTAAATTAAAATAATTACTTATATATTCTTAATTATATACCTAGACCATGTAGATATTGTTACGGTGGGTAACCGGAGATTAATGGGCCGGATGGCGTTGGTTGGCCCAAACGGGTGAAGGAGGTGGCTTTCGAGTGGACCTGGTACTCGGTGCTCCTCCGTCCGACTTGTACGTGAGAAAGAATGGGGGGGTGGTACCTGCAAAGACACTCCGATGCCTAAGTTAGCAAGAGTGTGAGCAGGTTAGAGAGTATCTTGGAACCTTTTTGTACCTGAATGGTGTCAGTGTATTTATAGTGGTGAACCAATAACCACCGCTGAAGTAGTGCCACCTTTTTAGGCGGATAACCGTTCCCATATCTTAGGGAGGTTAAGATATGGCTCTATGAAGTGGTTAGAGGGTTTCTAGGGGCAGGTACTCATTCGAATGAGTGTTATCTGCCAGCTAACCCTCGTATCCGACTTCTTTGGAACAGGTCGTGTTCAGTACCGACTTCTGGGATGAAGGCTGGTACTGGGGGGAGGGTCAACCCTTTGGGTTGGGCGTCTTTGCTTGGATCCTGGGCCCTATTTATTGGGCCAGGGTATGAACAGTGCCCCTACTCGAGCCCAATTTCTTTTTAAGAGTTGGGTTCGAGTATTCAACTCGGGGTCTTGGCCGATTTGCGAGAGGACCGACGTGATGGTTTAAGAACCGACGTGATTTTTCTTGACCTTTCGGTTCTGACGGTTACGTCTAATCAAGCGTCGTGTCCGTTGGGTGTGCGTAGGGATTTAATGGCCTTGGTAACGGTGCACCTTTAATGATTGCCCCAATTTTACCATTATGCCCCTAACGTTCTTATAAATACTTTTCCCTCTCTTTCGTTGTTTCGTTTCTGCGATCTTTCAAATTTTCCCTGCATTCGTTCGTGTTGCATTTCTTGCGTTTCGAAGGTTTTTACTTCCTCCAGTCTTGATTTCAGACTTAAAGGTTAGCTTTTTCCTCTTCTGTAACATGCTTTCTATTTGCGTGCCTTTATCTTGTAGGTAGATTGGTTTGTAGGCTTTAGTTCCGTACCCCTTCCCTTAGAGACCGCGTGTTGATTTTCCTTTTCTTTTTGTAGGTTTCTTGTCACCCTTTTTAAGAAAAGAAAATGGCTTCCGTAGATGTTCTCTCCCAGTGGGTTGATGTTACGGTCCTAGGGGAGGAGCCTTCAGTCGATACTGAATTTATCACCCACCTTCGTACTCACTATAGAATTTGTACTTCTGAAGAAGATGAGCCGAAGTACGAGTTGGTAGTCCCGGGTCCAGAAGACCGGGTTTGCTTCGGGAGGGCCGACGAGGCGGCCCCTCATTTCTTTTTTATGTATGAGAGCATGGTCACCCGTTTGGGCGTTTTTCTTCCATTTTCAGAGTTTGAAATGTCTGTATTACGTCATTGCCGGGTTGCCCCCACCCAGCTTCACCCCAACTCTTGGGGTTTTTTGAAAATTTACCAATTTATCAGCCAGGCCTTAGAGTTCCCGACTTCTCTGAGGATTTTCTTCTATCTCTTCCATATGACCAAGCCCTTTAGTGGGTTAAATAATAAGCAACAGTGGGTGTCCTTCCGGGCCATTCAAGGTCGGAGGCTTTTTACCCTTTTTGACGAATCCTTTCACGATTTCAAAAACTATTTTTTCAAAGTTCAAGCAGTAGAGGGTCACCACCCCTTTTTCCTGGATGACAATTCTTCCCCCCGCTTTCCTTTATACTGGTTGGAGGCCTCCCCTTGTGAAAAATATGGTCTTGACGACCTGGATGAGGTGGAGGCGGCCATTGTGGGGTTCCTCCGAGAAGTGTGGGGGAGGGCCCCATACTTGGATACTAAAAAATTTCTCCAGGGGTCGCCGGCCTTTGTCCAGTCACAACTAGGTAGCTTTTTTGCGTTTCTCACTTATTTCCGACTTGCGATTTCTTTTACCGACTTGTCTGACTTTTAGCTATCCATTTGTTTTTGCAGAGATGGCAAAGAAAAACGCTCAAGAGTCTTTCCAGAGGGTTCAGGAAGCCAAGGCGAAGTCTCGTGCCAGACCTGGTGGTGCTAGGGTGATTGTCTCTCCTTCTCCTCCTCCTCGGAACGTTGGGACTCCTTCCCAACCTATTGTAATTTCTTCCTCTGCTTCCTCTCTGCCACCCCCTTCTGTCCGACCTGCTCCTGAACCAGAGCCGAAGAAGCGCAAGACCTTAGAGTCTGGCGCTTCTGGTGAGGCGGACGCTCTTGCGTTCGTCCGAAAGAACATCTATCCTCATGCTCGTATGAGTATGGATGATGTTTCTGTTCGGCACTACCTCACCACTGTGGTTGAGGAGAGTCTCAAGACGGCGGGGGTTTGTGGCAAACTCTTGGATATATTTGAGAAGACTCCTATCAGCTCTTTAGGGACGACCTCGAGGGTCGAGGAGCTGGAGGGTAGGCTTCGCATATATCAGGAGCATGAGAGGGAGTTGGAGGGGAAAGTCGCCAAGCTGAAGGAGGAGAGGGACAGCCTCCGGGAGAAGGAGCAGAAGTTGCAAGCCCAATGCAACATGGAGGTGGATTTGAGGAAAGCAGCGCAAGCCAGCTACAACAGTTTATTTGCTGATCTTGTGTCTGTAAAGAATGACTTGCTGAATGCTCGGAAGGCCTATACCGAGTTGGAGGACTCTATTGCGGATGGTGCTGATGAGGCTTGGAGGGTTTTCAAGGAGCAAGTCGGAGTTATTGCTCCTGACTTGGACCTTTCTCCTTTGGACCCTGATAAGGTTGTTATTGATGGTGCCATCGTGGATCCTCCTGTCCCCGTGGTGGAGTCCGAGTCTGATTTGAAGACTCGGGGGCAGAGGATCATAGAGTCCCCTCCTCGCTCTAAGGACGCTCCGAGTTCTTCTGCTGCTCCTCCGACTTTCTCTCCAACTCCTGGTCCTGGTGGTGGTGATCCTTCTACTCCTCTTGCAAAGAAGTGATTTGGCTATTGGGGGTCCGGCCTGTGGATCCCCCTTTTTAAACTTCTTATATTTATTTGTTGATGTTTGAACAATTTTTGGCCTTTTAAGGCCGTAAACAAAACAATTTAAGATGCCCCCCTTTTTTTAATAAGGGTTTAATTTAGCGTTTTAAATAAATGCCCTTTTTGGATAAGGGTTTTGGGTTACCTTATGCGCGCTTGCTTTTCTGTTCGTGGCTCTTTTGACTCTTTGATCTTTTCTGGAAAAAACCTTTTCTTTGGGGCTTGCCTGCTTTTCTGAATCTCTTTGATCCTTAAGGTAGCCTTACAACCTTTTTCTTAGTTTGTTCCTATCTCTTTTTGTTATTCCTAGTACTCAATTTTGTTTTATTGAGTTTTTCGTGACTTAGGCTACTTTTGCGATTCATTTTAATTTTACTCGGTTTCGCATTCCGACTTATGAGTCGGACGGCTCCCGAGTTTACCATGATCGACTTCTATAGCCTCTTTACGCCGACTTGTACCTCGTCGTTTTATCCTGACGACCATCTAGGTCGGTTCATGGGATTTTTACGTTTTGTCGATTTTAAATCGGCGCGTTTCGTAGAAAGGGAATAAAAAGGGAATTTAAAAGAGATATTTAAGATGAAAGAGATCTTTATTAATTGAGGAGGTACATTATTGCTACTAAGGGCTTCTATTTATTTTCCCTTAGCCCCTACTATGATGCCTTGTTAAAAACCCTTTTCAGAAAAAACCCTTTGATTTTGGGAAAAAATCATGAAATTGGGAAAAGAGTACATCAGGGAGTAGGGTTCGCTTTTAGCTGTAGTACCTTTTCATATTACAAGCATGCCATGATCTTGGTAACTCGTTGCCGTCGAAGTCGGTTACCTTATAATAGCCCTTTCCTAAGACCTCGTTGATCTTGTATGGTCCTTTCCAATTAGCAGCGAGCTTTCCTTCCCCTGATTTGTTGACTCCAATATCGTTTCGGATTAGGACCAAGTCATCTGGGGTGAAATTCCTTCGAATGACCTTTTTGTTGTATCTCGCGGTCATCCTTTGCTTCAACGCTGCTTCTCTTATCTGGGCTTCTTCTCGAATTTCGGGGAGTAAGTCGAGCTCCTCTTTGTGCCCCTGTATGTTCCTGATCTCGTCGTGGAAAATCACTCTTGGGCTTTGCTCATTGACCTCTATTGGGATCATGGCTTCTACACCGTAAACTAGTCGGAAGGGTGTTTCTCCAGTGGCGGATTGGGGGGTTGTTCTGTAAGCCCATAGTACTTGTTGGAGCTCTTCAGCCCAAGCTCCTTTCGCATCTTGTAATCTTTTCTTCAGTCCTGCCAGTATGACTTTGTTGGCTGCTTCGGCTTGCCCATTGGCTTGTGGGTGTTCCACCGAGGTGAACTGGTGTTTGATGTTCATACTGGCTACTAGGCTTCTAAAGGTGGAGTCGGTGAACTGGGTTCCGTTATCTGTGGTAATGGAATAAGGTATCCCATACCTTGTGATTATATTTTTGTAGAGGAACCTCCGACTTCTTTGTGCAGTGATGGTGGCCAGTGGTTCTGCTTCTATCCACTTTGTGAAATAATCTATTCCCACTATTAGGTATTTGACTTGTCCTGGCGCCTGGGGAAAAAGACCTAACAAATCCATTCCCCATTTTGCAAAGGGCCATGGGGAGGTGACACTGATGAGCTCCTCTGGGGGGGCCACGTGAAAATTTGCATGCATTTGACACGGTTGGCATTTTTTCACAAAGTCTGTGGCATCTTTCTGCAAGGTTGGCCAGTAGAATCCAGCTCGAATCACCTTTCTGGCTAATTACCTCGCTCCAAGATGGTTCCCGCAGATTCCACTGTGTACCTCCTCTAATACTTCGGTGGCTCTTGAGGTCGGTACACATTTTAACAATGGTGTTGATATCCCCCTTCTATAGAGAATATTTTTCACCAAGGTATAGTGTTGTGCTTCCCTTCGGATTTTCTTGGCCTCCTTTTCCTCCTTTGGGAGGATGTCGAATTTCAGGTATTCGACCAAGGGGTTCATCCATCCGAGGTTTAATCCGACCACTTCAAAGACTTCTTGTTTGTCTTCCATTTTTACCACTGAAGGTTCCTGGAGAGTTTCTTGGATCAGGCTTCTGTTATTTCCTCCTGGCTTGGTACTTGCTAACTTGGATAGGGCGTCTGCTCTGCTATTTAGGTCCCGAGTTATGTGCGTGACCTCGGTTTCTACAAAACGCCCGAGGTACTCCAGAGTTTTTTCCAAGTATTTCTTCATATTTGGGTCTTTTGCCTGATATTCTCCACTTATTTGGGAGGTCACCACTTGAGAGTCACTGTATACCATTACCTTGGTAGCACCGACTTCTTCTGCCAGCTTTAATCCTGCGATCAAGGCTTCATATTCTGCCTGATTATTTGAAGCTGGGAACTCAAACTTGAGGGAGACCTCTATCTGGGTTCCCCATTCATCTACCAATATTATGCTTGCGCCGCTTCCTGTTTTATTGGAGGATCCGTCCACGTAGAGTTCCCAGGTAGTTGGTTTATCCTCTTGATCCCCTGCATATTCTGCAATGAAGTCGGCGAGGCACTGGGCTTTAATCGCCGTCCGAGTTTCGTACTTCAAGTCGAACTCGGAGAGCTCTATTGCCCATTGAACCATTCTTCCTGCAACATCCGTCTTTTGGAGGATTTGCTTCATGGGTTGGTTCGTGCGGACTCTTATTGTGTGAGCTTGGAAGTAAGGCCGTAGCCTTCGAGAGGCTATTACTAAGGAGTAGGCAAACTTTTCTAATTTGTGATACCTTAGCTCAGGGCCCTGTAGAACTTTACTGATGAAATAGATTGGGTGTTGACCAACCTCGTCTTCTCTTATCAAGGCCGCTGAGACAGCCTTGTCTGCCACGAATAGGTATAGGACGAGGTCTTTTCCGGCTATGGGTCGGGTCAAAATAGGAGGTTGGCTCAAAAACTTTTTGAACTCCTGGAACGCCTCCTCGCATTCGGGAGTCCACTCAAACTGGTGTCCCTTTCTCAATAGGGAGAACAGTGGAAGGGATCTTAGCGCTGATCCTGCCAAAAATCTGGAGAGAGCTGCTAGTCGGCCATTCAGCTGTTGGACCTCTCTCAAACAAGTCGGGCTTTTCATTTCTAGGATAGCTCTACACTTGTCGGGATTGGCTTCGATCCCTCTTTGTGTTAGCATGAATCCTAGAAATTTTCCTGCCTCCACTGCGAAGGTGCACTTTGCAGGATTTAGTCTCATCCCGTGCAACCTTATGGTGTCAAAGACTTGTGAGAGGTCAGATAGGAGGTCGACTTCCTTCTTGGTCTTTACCAGCATATCGTCGACGTATGCTTCCATTAAGCTCCCTAAGTGAGGGGCAAACACCTTATTCATCAGCCTCTGATATGTGGCCCCTGCATTTTTCAATCCAAATGGCATGACCACGTAGTAAAAGTTAGCTCTGGGCGTGATGAATGATGTTTTTTCCTGGTCTGGTTCATACATCGGGATTTGGTTATATCCTGAGTAGGCGTCCATGAACGACAAGTATTGATACCCCGAGCTAGAGTCTACTAGGGCGTCAATGCTTGGTAGTGGATAAGGGTCCTTGGGACATGCCTTATTTAAGTCGGTGTAATCGACGCACATTCTCCATTTACCATTTTGTTTTTTGACTAGCACTACATTGGCTAGCCATGTTGGATACTTGACTTCTCTGATGAAACCGGCTTCTAGGAGCGCTTGTACTTGCTCCTCTACTATTAGAGCTCGCTCTGGGCCGAGCTTGCATCTTCGTTGTTGTACAGGTCGAGATCCCGAGTAGACCGAAAGCTTGTGGGACATGAGCTCGGGGTCTATCCCAGGCATGTCGGAGGCCTTCCAGGCGAAGAGATCGGAATTATCTCTTAGAAGCTTGGTCAACCCTTGTCTTAGGGTTTCCCTTAGGTTGGCTCCTATGTGAGTGTTTTTTCCTTCCTCTTCGCCGACCTGAATCTCCTCGGTTTTTCCCCCGGGCTGGGGTCGCAGCTCTTCTTTAATCCTTGCTCCACCGAGCTCTATTGTGTGAACTTCTTTGCCTTTTCCTCTCAGGTTTAGGCTTTCATTGTAGCATTTCCTTGCTAGCTTCTGATCTCCCCTCACCGTTGCTATCCCTGCTGAGGTCGGAAATTTCATGCAAAGGTGGGGCGTCGATACCACCGCTCCGAGTCGATTAAGGGTAGCTCTGCCGATTAAAGCATTATAGGCCGACCCCACGTCAATGACTATAAAGTCTATACTCAGAGTCTTTGTCTTCTCCCCCTTTCCAAAGGTGGTGTGGAGGGGCAAAAATCCTAGTGGCTTTATTGGCGTGTCGCCTAACCCGTACAAGGTGTCGGGGTAGGCTCTTAACTCCTTCTCATCTAATCCTAGTTTGTCGAAAGCGGGCTTGAAGAGGATGTCCGCCGAGCTTCCTTGGTCTACTAGTGTTCTGTGTAGATGGGCATTTGCCAGGATCATGGTGATTACCACTGGGTCGTCGTGCCCAGGGATTATTCCTCGCCCATCTTCCTTTGTGAATGAAATGGTTGGGAGGTCGGAGGATCCCTCTTCGACCTGGTAAACTCTCTTGAGATGTCTTTTACGAGAGGATTTTGTGAGTCCCCCTCCCGCAAACCCTCCTGAGATCATATGGATATGTCTCTCCGGAGTTTGTGGTGGTGGGTCTCTTTTATCCATATCATCTCGCTTTCTTTTTCCATGACTGTCCGACCTTTCTATGAGATATTTGTCAAGCCGACCTTCTCTGGCCAGTTTTTCTATCACATTTTTAAGGTCGTAACAGTCGTTTGTGGAGTGCCCATATATTTTATGGTACTCACAGTAATCACCGCGGCTCCCTCCTCTTTTATTTTTAATGGGCCTGGGAGGAGGCAGCCTTTCGGTATTGCAAATTTCTCTGTATACATCCACTACAGGAACTTTCAGTGGAGTATAAGAGTGATATTTTCTTGGCCTATCGAGGCCGAGTTCTTCCTTCTTCTTAGCTTCCCTCTCCCTCTCTTTCGTTGAGGGAGGGTGCCCGGGTCGCAAACTCGGGTCTCTTAGCCTAGCGTTTTCTTCCATATTGATGTACTTTTCAGCTCTTTCCTGTACATCATTTAAAGAGGCGGGGTGTCTTTTTGATATGGACTGTGAGAAGGGGCCTTCTCTAAGACCATTGACTAGCCCCATGATGACTGCTTCGGTGGGCAGGTCTTGAATCTCCAAACACGCTTTGTTGAACCTTTCCATATAGGCCCGTAAGGACTCCCCGACCTCCTGTTTTATTCCCAGGAGACTTGGTGCATGCTTTACTTTGTCCTTCTGGATGGAGAACCTCATCAAGAACTTTCTTGAGAGGTCTTCAAAACTGGTAATTGACCTCGGAGGGAGGCTGTCGAACCACTTCATCGCTGCCTTTGACAAGGTTGTCGGAAAAGCTTTGCATCGCGTAGCGTCAGAAGCGTCAATCAGATACATCCGACTTTTAAAGTTGCTCAGATGATGCTTTGGATCGGTGGTTCCGTCGTAGAGGTCCATATCGGGGCTTCTAAAGTTTCTTGGAACTTTTGCCCTCATTATGTCCTCGCTAAAAGGATCTTTCTCTCCTAAGGGAGAATTTTCTCTATCGCCGTGGGAATTCCGACCTTTGAGGGAGGATTCTAATTTTAAGAGTTTTCTTTCTAACTCTTTTCGTCGCTCCATCTCCTCTTTTAGGTTCTTTTCGGCTTCCTTTTGTCGTTCCCACTCCTGTTCTAGCTGCTCGAGGCGACTGTGGATTAATCCCATAAGCTCACTAGTGTGGGAGGGTCCTTCTTTTTCTGATTCGCGCCCCTCCGAGGAGTTCACCTTCGGATTTTTGATTCCGGAGGTGCCTTCCCTATGTTGATCATTGGCTTCCTGGTGGAGGGTCTGATCTGCCTCATTGTTTCCAGTGTTCAAATTCTCTTGTTCAGAATCTGTCTCCACATGACTCTCTTCAGGGGATCTATCCGCCATCACTGGTTGATCTCTCGGGTCCCCGGCAACGGTGCCAATGTTACGGTGGGTAACCGGAGATTAATGGGCCGGATGGCGTTGGTTGGCCCAAACGGGTGAAGGAGGTGGCTTTCGAGTGGACCTGGTACTCGGTGCTCCTCCGTCCGACTTGTACGTGAGAAAGAATGGGGGGTGGTACCTGCAAAGACACTCCGATGCCTAAGTTAGCAAGAGTGTGAGCAGGTTAGAGAGTATCTTGGAACCTTTTTGTACCTGAATGGTGTCAGTGTATTTATAGTGGTGAACCAATAACCACCGCTGAAGTAGTGCCACCTTTTTAGGCGGATAACCGTTCCCATATCTTAGGGAGGTTAAGATATGGCTCTATGAAGTGGTTAGAGGGTTTCTAGGGGCAGGTACTCATTCGAATGAGTGTTATCTGCCAGCTAACCCTCGTATCCGACTTCTTTGGAACAGGTCGTGTTCAGTACCGACTTCTGGGATGAAGGCTGGTACTGGGGGGAGGGTCAACCCTTTGGGTTGGGCGTCTTTGCTTGGATCCTGGGCCCTATTTATTGGGCCAGGGTATGAACAGATATGAACTGTAGTTTATATATATTCACCTTGTGCATATATGTTGCGAGATATATATATATATATATATATATATATATATATAATATGAATTGTATACCTATATATATATTTCTATGTAAGTCTTTTTTTTTTTTTTTTCACCGTGTCTTCCGATTTGACAGGTAAAAAATTAATTTATTGTGAATAAAATTAAAGTTCTATCTAAAAATTTGTAGTTGACTAATGAGTTACTGTATCCATAAAACAGGATTCAAATCTTCGACACTTATTTAAACGGATTAATGAGCTAATTATTAGACCAACTTAACTTGATTGCTTACGCAAACATTTTTGGTTTGGGGGTTTCCATGCAGTTCAATAACTATATATACTTGTGTTTTGTCATCAACGTAGTTAAATTGTGGTTATACACCTACATAGATTACGGTTATGGACTTATGGTTGTGACTTGAGATCGTTATCACTTGTCATCCACAATTTAATGTATGTAGGAAAGCATTATATATTATATTATATTATATTATATTATCTTAATAATAAGAATATTATATTTCAGATATTTTAATTTTTCGTCATTTTCAAGTGGAGAAACACACCAACACACACTCATTCTGTTGACGTTGGTACCTCACCTCACCGTCATCAGTACATGCAGTAGTCAGTAGATGCCGTTCAAGGGACCCATTTTCTAGAGAAAGTAGAGACTTTAGGTCCACACTAAGGACATTAATTAACTCAACTCACAAATCATGTTGTTACCCAACGAATAAAAACACCTATTATTGGTTACTGTATGTGATGATAAGAAGAGGGAAAAAATAGATACTATTTTTTATTTGTTTAGGGTTCGGTAATAATCTATAATTAACAGGCATTCAATAACTGTAATTGCATAATTGTCTCGTAATTAGCTGCGGACCGGATCCAATTCAGTTTTTTAATTGTTCGGTTAAGATAACGTAACCGAAGAAAAGCTGCTACCTAATGATTAATGTGTCATGACTTTTTGGTAAAATTTTCTTTTAATGGGATTTGCATTTAAAAAATATATAATAAATTTAATAAATAAATAATAATTATTTTAAAAAATTTTATATTAATTTATATTTTTAAATATTAAATACTTATTTTTATTTTTCATTATATATTTATCTCTATTAACAACAACAATAACAAAAACCTTGTCCTATTAAGTTAACACTATAAAAAATAGTGTGATAATTATCGACGCTAAAAATTGATGACCAGATTTTTCGTCGATAGTTTTCGACGGCTTGTCGTCGATAAAATGAAAAAGAAATTATTAAAAATAAAATATTAAAATCGATGACCATGTCATCTATTATTTTAACAACCTTCTAGCGCCTTCATTCTATCGTTACATTATCGACAAAATAGTGGGTGAAATTTTATTTCTTTAAAATCGACAGACTGATTATCTATTTTAATAATTATAATATCGACAGCTTTTACTGTCGATTAATTTAGACGATTGAGATTTCTTTTTAAAACTGGATGGACGGCGTAAATTTATTATATAAAATAGATTAGACGGCTAAAGTGTTGATTTTTATTTTAATTAAAATCGACAAAACTACTGTCGATAATATCAACAAAAAATTATTTAGCTTTTAGCACAAAAAAATTCTGTGCTAATTCTACACAGAATTATTTTAAATGAACCTCTCATTTAAGTAAAGTGACCGTCTTGAGATATTTACATTATAGAGTTTGATCATAGTTGTCGCAGAACTAAAACCAAAATATGCTAGTTAATAGCTCATTATTCATTCAGCCCTCACTCTCATGAATCAGTAAATATCCCCTTTCTTAATTTTAAAAAATTTGTCACACAAAAAATTGATCTACCTTAATGTGGTGATGAAATAATAAATCTAATGAAAAAATTTATTGACAACAAGACAAACGATAAATCATACTCCTAACTATATTATTTAGAGTAAACACTTAATTCGGTCCCTATCTATTTTCAAATAGAATAAGGTGACCACTGTCAATAAATTACACCCGACCCGACCCTTATCCCTGATAAAAGTGAGCCAAGGTAACCCTTCCATTATAACCTCTCATCAAAGTTGACGAAAAAGTCTTACATGGCATTTACCGGTGCTAATGTGGAGGGTTGCTCAGAGTTAAGTGTCACGTTGGCTTAGGGAGAATGGACAGGGGTCGATTTGTCCCCCTCCATTCTCCAAAAATGACACAGTTTCTGGTTCTCTATTGAAACAAAATGTTGTAAGGTCACATGTAACCCCCCAAACCCTAACCCTTAATTGCAGAAATACCAAATACTTGTCCTCTTCTTCACCAAAATAAGAAATGTTCGACGGAGCACCTGACGGTTGTGCTAAGTACGTTGCTGACAAGATCGCGCGCTGACAAGGTCCCAAACGACAACTGTAATTACACAATTGACGATGTCATTGACGGCATTGAGTGGAGGCAACTGTTGTCACCATCTAAGTTGGTGTAAGATTTTATGGTTTCAAAGTTTAATAGTATTCACTATTTTTTCTCAATTGCATGTTGATGTTGGAGTGTTCATTGAATATGTTTTTTGTTTTGTTTTTTGCGTGAATAATGTTCTAAACCTGGCTAATTAATTTGTTACCTAAATAAAGTTGCTTTTGATTGGTTTAGATCACTGTCATAATTGGATAATTAGTGTGTTAAAGTGAAATTTGATTAGATGTGCATATTTGCAGATGGATGAGTTTGAAGTAGTTCCTATTTTTCATTATGGAGAAAATTTTAAGAGAAATTCACAAGGTAAAATGGATTATATTAATGAGAAAGTGAAAAAATGGCCACCTCTTGATATTGATTTAGTGAACTTCTTAGATCTGAAAGCTTTACTGAGAGAGCTTGGTCACACAAATTACAAGACCACATATTGATTTGATAGCATGGCTCCTAACTTTGAGTCTGGTTTGCATGTAATGAAGGGTGATGCTAAGATAAATGAAATGAGGAATAACAAGAGTAGAAATAAGAAAACTAATGAAATTCACATCTACTTTGATCATCTATTTAGTGTACCTGAAGTTGTGGATATGAGCAGCAAGTTGAGAATGTTATTCTGAGTGACTCATCATCTTCAGGTGATGAATATAAAATAATTGAAGATAAGTCTTACAAGCATCCTCCTCCTGGATATGAAGATGCAGATAATAGTGAAGACATTGAGGAACAAAGAAAGAATGAGATGTTGAAGAAGAAGAGAAGGATGGGTGCACTAAGAAAAAGAGCTACTCTGAGCCTAAATACTGAGGTGAAAGATGATAAGGCTGGCAAAAAAAATTGTAGATAAGATTGGCCCAAGTTAAAAAAATGATCATTATGAACCAAGTAAAAGTGACCCAATTCTTTCTCCTAGGACAGCAAAAAAAAAAAGGATTTAAAGAAGTATTCTGGAAGGAGTAAGACACATGTTTTTAGAGCCGAAAAGAATGAAGGAGATAATGTGAATTTGGATGGGGTGATGCATTTGACATAGGGAGTAGTGATGGGCCTGAAAATACTTTAGAAAAAAATTTGGTGGGTGCAACAAAAGATAGAAATGGAGTTGAGTTAGATTCTGATTATGAGAAGCCATATGAGTATGAAAGTGAAACATTTAATAGTTTAATATTAGATGATGATGAAAGAAGGACTGCATTTGATGCATTCAATGAGGAAACAGAGTATGGAGAAGTTGAATTTAAGGTTGGGCAGACATTTGTTACAAGGGAGAGTTTCAAAAATACTCTGAAAGACTATTTTGTGTTTGAAGGAAAGGATGTGGTATATCTCAATAATGAAAAGAAGAGGGTTAGGGCAGCATGTGCAGGCGAGTAGTGCCCTTAGTTGATCCTGACTTCTTGGAACAGTGCATAAGGTAGTTATCAAGTGAAGACCCTAGTGAATAAGTACAATTGTGTTAGGAATTATGGTTCCAACCTAGTTGATAGGCATGGTAATATCAAAATTGGTGAAGTGGCTACTTACTCAGCCTGATTTGAAGTCTAAACAGGCTATGGAATACATGATTTGAAGCCTAAATAGATTATGGAATATAGATCAAGGTAAGAAAAGTTAAGAAAAAATTTCCTAAGTTGTCTACAAGACCTGAAATAGCAGCCCAAGTTTAGAGTGAAGAAATTTCATTGTCACAATCTGCACCCCAAATTGAGGAAGTAGTATATTCATTATTTTAATTATTAAAGAATGAATACTCTATGCAGATCAATTAGGTTGACACACTGTCTTGTCAATTTTCACCACTTATAACAGGTTGCAACATATAACTTCAACAATAATCCTACAACATTTAGAGAAAAGCAACAAATTATTTGGCATATAACTCTATGTTATATACCCCTACCTATACCAACTTCAAGACTAACTTTATGGTTCAAATCTCAGTCCTCACAAGCTCAACAACTTGGGCCTCACAACTCACAGAATCAATGCACTGAGCTAGTAGTTGGTACAACAACTCCAAGAACCACAGAAAACATAATATCTGCCGAGACAATAGCTGCTGCAAGTTTAACAACTGCATCAAGGCTTCTGAAATTTGTGCCAATATCAGGCTTTAGGCCTCCAAGACTCAGGCCTCCGAAGAAGTTGTGATAATGATATAGGAATTAAAGAAGTGTGTTTTATTCTTTTGGTAGTTTGGCTACTTATTTTGGTTTTTTGACGATTTATTTAGCTTCTTTAAGTTACAAACAACCCCAAGTAACTAAAGTTAGGACATCAATTTTTTCACAAAATTAACCTGAACAAGCAAGCAATCACAACCCCACCAAGAAATGATGCAAAAAAATCACATCCAAAATCCAGACATGTACTTTCACTAATTTTTAATCTACACTACTCTAATTCATTCTCTAATCCAATCAACCTATCCTCTAACTCTTTCACTTTGTCATTCACTGTATCACTCTGTCCTTCAAACGGATTCTACTTTTGTAACAATATCTCCTTTAACACTGTCTTTCCAGCATACTCATTAAATGAATCAATATAATCATCTAACCATGCAAAGAATGAGCAATGAACTTCTGTAATCTACAATATGAATTAAGTCTGTAAAACTAACAGTGAGTACAAAATTAAACCTGAACATTATTAAACCTATCTAGAATCAACACATTATTAAAGCAAACATACATTGAAATAAGGACAACGAAAGAATAATCTATCTGGATTGTTTTCAGTTCCAGACATGAATTGAATAGCATGAGACCCACAATAGCACTTTGAGGAGAACCATCTCTTCTTCTTCCGAATCCCAACGCTCTCACTTGAGTCCATGTTGCAACTCGAATTATCACCTCTAATTTCCAACTTCATCTTGTTCTAGGGTTTGTCTCCAATTTCGCAGACCAGAGAGTAAGGAGAGGCTTAGGGTGCAATTACCCACCAAAATTAGATTTTGTTTCTGGGTAGATCCAAAAACGGTGTCGTTTTTGAAAAGTGGAGGGAAACAAATCGACTCATGTCCATTCTCTCGAAGCCAACATGGCACTTAACTCTGAGCAAGTGAATGCCATGTAAAGCTTTTCTATTAGCTTTGATGAGGAATTATATTGGATGGGCCGTCTTGACTTACTTTTATCAGAGACAAGGGCCGAATCGAGTGTAATTTATTGACAGGGATCGCCTTGTCCTATTTAAAAATGGACAAGAATCAAATTAGGTGTTTACTCCTTCATTTAAAATAAATGAAAAAATTTTCACTAAATGCACATATTCTTTGCCCTTATCAAACTTCATTATAAGATGCAATAATGCGAAAGTTACATTACAAGTGAAGTCATTAGCATGATAACAAAGTCAAAGTTTCATAAGTACATACACGATAAATCATTAAATTCATAAATAAAGAAACTGGATCCACCTATTAGTTACCTCTTAGAAACTCTACAGCTTCATCTAGGATAAGATTAGGCAACTGATCATAACCTTTTAGAGTTTTTATCACTGTAATTCAACAAAGTAAAATATAACAAAAATATGTATAAAAGTCTGCAACCATTTTAATTCAAGAAAGATGCACAAAATCTCAACTTAGTATTGATTAAAAAATGTCATAACTTACAATTGAGCACTATTCATTTGAACTTAAAATAAACAGCAGTGATTTAAAACAAAAAATAACATGCCAAACTGACATGATTATATTGTTCAAAAAGATAGAAACTACATCAAAATAAGAGTAAGCATAATAGAATCAAGAATATCATCAACAATCATAAACCACAGTAATAACAATAATAATCTCAACAGTTAAAATTATTCAAAACTATTCAATAATGATTCAAACCAGTAACAACAGCAACATTCATAGATTAACTAACAACAATTATTCAACAATTATTGTTTAAAAAAAATTCCTAGGACTAGAAGCTAGAACAGAACAGAGCTGGCGGGGACAATTGACAAGATAATGGTTGACGCCGTGGAACAGAGCTGACACCGATAGGACAGTGGCTGCGTGACGGTGGTTGGAGGCGAGACCGGCGACGATGATTTCGACTTTCGAAGCTCAAACGGTAGCTGCACGATGGAGAAGAAAGGAAGTTGCGACGGCGGCAAAGGAGCAGCTCGATGACGGTAAGAAGAAGGAAAAGCTCGAAGTGAAAGAGAGCGCTAGGATGGAGCTGCGCGTTTTGGCTTTGGCGTTGTGGATGAGTAATGGACTAATGGTTAGGTTAGGATTCCTTAGTTCCATACAGTGCCGTTTTTGACAATAAAAAAATTGGCCAAATTCCAATTCGATTTGGTTGATCGATTTTTAAAAGTCTAATTTTGATTTTTTTTAATTTTTTTATTTTATTTTCTATTCAAATCATATTTGTCATTGGTTTGTGGTTTGATCGGCCGGTTACAACTGATTTTCAGAACCTTGATTAGAAGTAAGTATTTTGATTTGACATAGGTGAAGTGGCATATAAAAGAACAAAATTAAAAGTGTTTTGAAAGATAAAAATAAGAAGGGAGAGAAAGACACGATAGCCGGCCATGTTCTTCCATTTGAATTTTGATATTCTTTTTGTGGTTTTTGATGGATGCGATCTCAGCTCTCGTCTCCTTCCATTCTCTAAAAAGTTAAGACAACCTTTCTTCGTAGAATACACCGATAGCCACTCATTTTGGAAAACAAACACTACCTACATCACCACCCACAAAATTCACTCCATTATAATCTTCTTTGTATTTTTTATTGATTTTACTAGAAAATTAATTAAGAGTGTACTCAACTAATTAAAAAATAAAAATTTTATTATATAAAAAAAATAATTTTACTATCCTAATTTTTCGAATTTGAAAACTAAATATACAAAAATTTGACTTGATTTATGTTATAGTCGATCCTATAGATTTTTTCTTTTGTATTATTCTATATTCTGGGTGAAAATTCAGCATAGTATATACTATATATATGGAAGTAATAAGTAAGAATAATAGTAACAGGTAGGATTTTGGGGTATTGAGTTCGTTGCACATAAACGCACGCATCGTGACTTTGATAGCAACAGTTGTAGTAGTCTAAGTAGTACTGAAACTTGAAGGTACATAACGCTTTCAATATCTGTGACTGCACAATAACCTTAATTTCATAATTGAATCAATCACAAATAATATTATACTGCTGTAACATAATAATAATAATAATAATAATAACTCTCTCTCTCTTCTCCTCTTTTGTATCAGACACATTTACAATATCAGAAACAAAATTAAAAAAAAAAAAAGAAAAAAAAAGAAAAGGATTTACAGCACACAGAGATTGCGGGTCAGATGGAGGTGGCGACAAATTTTCTGACCCTAGGTTTGTTGAGATTGGAAAATGTGGGCACCGCCTTGCCTTAATAGCATTAGTTTTTACATGGTTTGTCCAAAAGCCAGTGAAAATCTAGTGTGGAGATCTTTGGTGTATAAATCTGAGGGCTGCTGAAAAGGTGGTTGGTGGTGGGTTGAGGCGCTACCGGTGGTGGTTTGGTGCCAGGAGGCGATGGTATTGGATTCATCTACATTTATGAAAGCTTCTGGTTTGATCTCGTCGTTGGTGGTGTAGATAGAAGGAGAAGGCAGTGTGATTGTGTTGTTGTTGGCGAGGAAGAAGGGGTTGATGTTGCTGTTAAGATATTCAGACCACTTATTAATGTCATCTACTTTTTGTGCCGCCTCTAGAGCAGTGGATTCTTGTCCCCAAGCTATGGTGCTGGTGCTATCAATGAAGCTGCTGCTTTCCCAATTGAGGGGTTCAGTGGTTGTAGCGGCAGGCTTCATGATCTGTGGTGGGAAAAGTGAAGTGAACATAGCGGAATTGAGGTCTGAAGATGAAGAAGTAGTGGCGGAGGTTGGTGTGAAGCAAAGAGAGGTTGGTGTTGTTCCATAGATGTTGTTGTTGTTGTTGTTGGTGAAGGAGAGGTAGCCCACGATATCATGAGAAGAAGAAGTAGTAGTAGTAGTAGTAGTAGTAGTAGGTGTATCTAGGAAGAGTGATGATGATTCCTGTTGAGGATGATTGTTGTCGATGGATGATGAATTTGGGTGGTCAGTGGTGGTTGATGGTTGATGATGGTGCTGCTTGTTGTCGTTGTTGTGGGATGAAGAGAGAGGTTGGTGAGTGTTAGGGTCAATCCCTCTTAGCCTGAGCTTCTTCTTGAGGCAGGAATTCCAAAGATTCTTGATCTCATTGTCAGTTCTGCCAGGTAACTGTGCAGCAATCTGTGACCACCTGTTACCAAGAAGCGCATGCAGCTCAATTATCAACTTCTCTTCCTGCTCAGAGAATGCTCCTCTCTTTAAATCTGGCCGCAGGTAATTTATCCACCTCAATCTGCAGCTCTTCCCGCACCTTTGCAGACCTGTATGTATGTATGTATGTATGTATGTCAATGTCATATATGATATGATATGTATGTATGTATGTGATGAATTAATTAGATATATACCGGCTAGTTTGGGAACGGAGCTCCAACATCCATGGCCATGCTTAGTGATGTAATTCAAGAGCTTCTCGTCTTCCTCGGGAGACCAAAGGCCCTTGCGAAGCTTCTGCTTGTAGCAGCAAGAGTGCCTTCCCATTTGGAGAGAGAGAATGAAGGGGGGTGAATGGACACTGCTATTATGCAATTTATATATCTCACTTTCTCACTCACGGGACATTCCACAATTTCAACGGCCCTGATTCAATGCAATGGATATATATATACACATATATACTTTGACTTGTATATGCATGGAATGTCCCACAAGAAACCCTCCATGCCCTCCTCTTCATACAATACAGTGAATCGAATCTTGTTGATAGCTATATCTTTATAAATATATTTATATCTGCTACTTATTTTCATCCCTCCCTACTACAAATAACCTTTTCACTTTTCACCCACCTTACCTTCTTCCTTTTAATCAATTACACTGCTCTATCTACATCCATCGTTATTAAGCTTTGATTTCAAAGAAATTATTTACTTACTTGTTTGCAAACTAGTATAAAAGTAAGATCATATAACTATCAATTTTAATTCTCTAAATTTTGAATTTTCATTTTAGAGGGTAAAGTGTGATTTCTCATCCTTAAATAATTTTTTTCTCATATTTTCTCAAATTCTATTTATGAAATAAATAGTAAAAGATGACACTTTATCCTTTAAAATAAAATTCAAAATTGAAAGGTTCCAAATCCTTTGAAATATAATATAATCATATATATATACTTCTTTCTATTTTAGAGAAGTGATTTGTTAACGGATTATACATGTTGGTTGTTTCACTGAATAATATAATTGACAAAATGAATGTTGAAGTAACATAATATGGCTCCATTCCTATATGATGACTAAGAGAGAGGGTCAAGAACGAACGAATTGAACTTGGATTATTGGAATTTGGGCTGTGTTTGTTTCTCAAAGAATTAGATAAGATATTGAAAATAAGATAAAAGATAGAGATACAGAATTTAATATTTTTATATTTTGTTTGATAATAAAATAAAATAAATTATATAAATCTAATTTATTTTATTTTTTTAAAAAAATTTAAAAATATATATAATTATAAAAATTAATAAAAATAATAAAAAATAAATTATATTTCTTATTAGTATTTTTGTGTCTTTCCTGTTAGAATAGATATAAAATATATTAATTCTGTTCATGTTTCATCTGTCAAACACTTCTTGTCTCAATGTTCGCCTTGAAGATGATGCTGATGATGATTAGTATTATTATCAAGTAGAGAAATCAAATAATTAAGGTTTGAGAGAGGGGACAAATGAATTTCTTGCGGAGGAGATAAGTAAAGGGCTGAGAGTGGCAATGTGTTTCAAAGAAAGTATGATGCAATAAATTCAAGATAATAACAGAAGGTTCCTCTAGGTTCTTTCTTTTGAGTTTCCTTTCATGATAATACTTTATATTTCCAAAACTCTACACCATTTTTCCTATTCTTGACAAAGATTAACTTTTGCTACAAAATTCACCTCCTCTTCTTTTTGGCTTCTAGGGATCATTTCTTTCAAAACCGTTATGATTTGGAAAAGGTTTCATTCTTTGGATAAACATACAAAATTAATCTTCACATCTCATCCGAGCCATCCAGGAAGTTAATTAATTATTAAGCTCATTTCAACCAACTATCCAAATGATTCATCATTTTTGCAATCTGAAAATTACGTGCCTTTTCCTTTAATTAAATGTGGACTTCTACAACTTTGATTTAAAACTTAATCATACAAATTAACGGCATCTGTATTGTATGTTTATATGCATATCATAGTGCCATAATAATGCAACTATATTGAAGCAAGCAGTTTTCAATAAGGATTTAGCTTCTTTAAGTAGTAGATTATTTCAATGGAAATCTTAATCATTGATCAAAACATTGCGTCATGTACATTTATGAATGTTTATCACAATATGATTCTTTTCTTTTTTTTAATACATTTTTTTTTTTATAAACAGATGTTTGACATCTTCCAGTTTTCTTGTTAATAATGTCATAATCCATCACTTTATAATGTTAAATTCTCTCAAAAATATATTTTTACATAATTATTATATTATTCAGGCTTAACCATGTACCTAAATAATGGGATTAAGAGTGGTTGATGATGAGGTGATTAATTAACAAACTTGACCTTTAAAGGATTACATTCACAAAATTAAATCATAAAAAGTTTAACTCATGTTAACAAAAATTAAAAAGATCAATTGAGTAATTAATGATACATTTTCTAATAATACTTCATCTAGTACTTAACAAAGAAACTATTAAATAAAAAAAACCTATTTAGTATTTTATGTGAATACATAAAAATCAATTTTTTATATCTTTGTAGAAATTTAATTTTAATGCACTGACAGTATAAAATATTTTACACAGTCATTTAATGGTATGTCTATTTTTTTTAGATGATTATTTATCTAATCAAAATAAAAAATAATTATTTTTACTAATGTATCATAATATAATAATTAAATACACGTATCAAATTAGTTTACACTGCATCAAAATTAAATTTATTTTTTAATTATTAGAAAGAATTACTAAAAAAATTTATTATTTTCAATATATATAAATTTTATAGATAGTAATATAAATGTGTGACAAAGATTACACAAGAGTAGTGAACTCACCCTCGACTTTAATATTTTACTAAATTACCCAGCATCTATGTGATCCATGCATTCGCATCATTCAGAAGCTTGCAGCCATATGATTGTTCAACAATATATTTAAACTATTTTACGTATACAATTGGCCGCAAATTAAATCTACTCTTATAACTAGGCATACGTTAAATTAGCTTAGGCTACACAATTAATAGTTATAAGCATAACAAAGAACATGAACAAGATCCAACTATATGAGAAAATTAAATAAAAAGGGTTTGGCACTTTGAAAATACTAGGACAGGATGGGAGACCAAAAATGATTAGACATAATTAATATAGGTGGTAGCTAGGCATTGCATAGGCAAATGATTACGAGACAAAGATAAAAATTTTATGGGAATTAAGATAAGAACATGCTTCATTAACGAATTTTTGGCTAAGGGAGGAGGACCTATATTATTATTCCTTTAACTTTCTCTAGGGACAACAAGCAAATCACTAAAGCAACTAACCCTCTCTATGTATGTCATTCCTTCATGACCTTTATGACTTTTCATCCTAAAAAGTCAACTTTAATTCGGCAATCCCCTTTAAACTATAATATATTCGTGTCATCAATGTAAGTAATGTAACAATAATAAAAAAATAAAGGGTTAATTAATTAATTTTTACTCTTTAGACTTGAGAGTTTAGGTGCTTAAGAAACTCAAAAAAATAATAAAATAATAAAATACACTAAATAAAAGAGTTAGTTAGTTATGTCACAAAATAGTTACTTTGTTATTGCTAGCTAACAACAGGACATGATCATTGATCGCTAGTAAAATGGTCAATTCCAAACCATAAGTTTCAATCATTTCAAAATAGAAAAAAAAAATCTTAGCTATAACTATAAGGTTCTTGGAATTGGAAACTGAAATAAAATAATAATAGTATATATAGTGCATTGTACAACGTAACATATATAATAAAATAAAATAAATTAAACATTTGGTTTGTCCTTCCGAGATGGCACAAATTGTACAATATTCTCTGCAGGTTATTCATGACATAGAAGCAGCCAAACTCGTAATTTGTCATCAAGTGCATATTTCATTATCATGGACACGTTCTAAACTGAGAAAAAAAGAAATTAAAAGTATCTTCACCTCCGAATATAATTAATTAATATAAACGATATTAATTAATATTGGTGTCTTTCTTGTGATAGCCTGTCTCTTTGTTCTGACATTGTGATTCCAATGGCCTAAGCCATGTTCTAATTCAACCCATCATGCAAAATTTAATTATAAATTATACTCCTCAACGATAACAATATAAGATGCCTGTAATCTCCATACCTCATAATGCGCTTCTAAGTTTATCTTATATATTTAATTAATTAATTAATTTAATTCTTTTTTTTTTCCCATATGAGCTGTTGAGAGAGAAGTCAAACTCCAAAGCATTCTTAAAATTAATTATTATTATTATTATTATTATTAGGCTACATTGCTTTTGCTGCATTTACACGTCTATAATATATGTCGGCCTCGTTGTCCTTTGGATATTCACAGCAAAATAATTAAATTAAATTAAATTAAATTAAAGCTGGTCAGCTATATAATTGAACCATTGTTTTCTTCTTCATCATGATCATCAAATGGCCGTTTTTAATTTTGTATCCTGAAAAATTAAAATTGAAAATTGATGTCTTTGTTTGTGGCAGCCATTCTCTGACTACAAATGATTGGAACAAATTATTTTATTTGAAATAACATAAAAACTTGTTAAAATGTTTAGCAAATAACAAACAAAAATGCGGTGCCAGGAGAGAAGCTAGGGTGGCGCCTTAAATCTTGTTAGAATATAAATTTGTCTATTAAACACGCATGTATGGAAGGATTGGTTCATGGTATCTCATGCTTAATTTTCCTTTCTAATTAATTTCTGTATATATATGTTATCTTATATAGTCACAGAAGATAGGAACCAATAAGCATGCCAAGTTAATTAGAGGCAGACAATAGTTGAGACAAATCTAATCCAAAATCACTTGATCATTTTTGCTGTGTATTTTGTCTCAAAATAAGCTGCTGAGCTGGCACTATTCTTTTAAGAAGGTTGAATTTGTACGCAAATATTAGCAAATTGAAAATAATAATAAACCTTATGGTCCCCCATAAGTTTATTCTGCAATGAAGGACTATGCATATCATATCATATCATATCATATATATATAAGAAAAAGTGGCATTATTATTGTTCTAATTGGAATATATATATACATGACATTAATCTGGGTAGGCCACACATAATAAAATTAAGCTTATTATTATTATGAAGGTCCAATGCATAATGCAAAATGAAAAATGGTGGGATTTTTCTTCGAAGTTGTTCTGGAAATCATTGATTACTATAGTTGAAAATGAATAGAAATAGCAATAATCTTGTCCTTGCTAAGGAGCCCCCCTCTCTCACATCAACTAACAGGGTCCATGGTCCTAGTTAGCAGAAAATCACTATTTTCATTATTATTGATACCCTTGAATTGACATATTAGAACACCTGCTAATAATAATACCTTTAAAAAATTATTCTAGTGTTTTAATTAAGACACAGCAAACAAATCTATTACAAAAGCTAGTGTAGACTACTTCAATGTTTGTTATTGGTAACAACCATAAATAAGAACACTTCAATTGGTAGTATTTATAATGAAGTATCATTTGTAAAACTAAATTATCTTCATATAAAAATTGCAATGGTTGCCAACTTGATGCATATAAATAACTAACAATTGGTAAGAATTGAAGTAGACACAATTGTCATCATTCTAACAATTGTAAAGGATGGCATCCAAGTAAAGCAAAATAAAGGTGTGATTTGAAAAGCTTAAAGACTTATAAGCATAATGTTGATGGGAAATAAATATGTATGTGAAGTGAAATTCATGAAGATAAGTGATGTTTGGATGATCATCATAATGAGCATTTTTGAAATAGAGGGAGACATAATCCATTTGCCCTTGAAAAAATTTAGATGCCCTTCTGCATTATCCTCTCCAAACCATAGCTTTAATTTTTCCTAATCTAATTCAGCAAGGGACAACTAATGGACAAGAAGAAAATGAAAAGCAAATTGTTATAATTCATTATTTCATTGTATGCAATAGTTAGCCCTTTGGAAATATTGATTAAAATAAACAACATGTGGAACTGTAGAAATAGTTGTAACCACTAACCATTTTCAAGTTAATTTGGAAAATCTTGGTCCTTTTCTCTGTCAAATCTATAAACAAAAACTACCATTTTTCATAGCCTAGTGAATTCTTAAGGGCCTATAAATACCAAACTGTCCCTAGCTCATGTTACAAATTAATCAGTGCAAAAAATTCTTACACAACTTTGTGAATAAATGAAACCTATGATTGTAGTTAAGTGATTATTAACAAATTCTTAGTATCATGAGGGAATGGAACAGAATTTATGAAGACCTTGCTAAGTTGGTCCATTAAGACTGATTGGAAACACAAGCACATGCACATTTCATATGTTTTTATTTTATTTGAAACAAACTTAATTGTCGCTTGTCTTGTCAAGGAAACAAAAGATGATGACATAAACATGAATGTCTTTTTCATGAAGTTGCTTTAGTTACCTGATATGGAAGATTAAGGGTTCAATTAAGTTAATCTATGGAGTCCAATTAAGTTAATCCATCCGGAAAGTGTTGATTGAGAGAGGAAGAATCAGCTTGAATAACAAGGCAAAATAATAGTTTTATTAATATCTTGGCGTATAATCCCATCAATTATAAAAAGGTTTGTCTGGTTGAAATGTTCCTTTGTACCCCATATTTGAATAATTACAATTTCACCTTTAGCTTTGTAGTGGGAAAATGATAGTCAACTTTATCACTACAATTACATGATTACTTTTAATTTTGGGAGAGAGCTTATGCCTCCACATGGACTATTTGAGATTCTAATTGGCCATTTTGTTACAGTGATTATGTCTTCTCAATCAATCTGATCTCAAACTTTTATTTGAGCCTTGGCAAAAATCCACAACACAATTTCATTACAAGGGTCTAATCAAACTCAAGAAAAGAACAACTAGTAGTGCCACTCATATAGTTACTTTATAATACAAACTCAATACATATTTTTAGCCAGCTACTACTTTATGTCCCTTGATCATCCATGACAATGACCTTTCTACACATAATCTCATCATCTAATTGATTGTTTTCATTGTGATTCCAAGTCAAGAATATCTATGCTACGGTTTCCATACTCTTCATATATCCATCTTACTTCATAGTTCATATATAAGTACCACCATTCACGTATCTCTACCTCTACTAAATAACTTAAACTTTTGAGACAAGTAATTTCTTAAGATCGGACAAAAAAAGTGATCCTTGAATACGGATGCAAACAAGTGGACATAATATATGGTAAATTTTCCAATCAACAATAGATTTCAAGGATGGGCTTGGCTTTGTTAATTAAGGATTTCCAAGCCCATATATTATTTGGGTCTTGACATGACATAGTCCATGTCTTAATGAGAGAGAGAGAGAGAGAGATTATGATGCTGCCACTTTTCTCCTGTTTCTATAACTAGTGGGAACTGGGAAGTGGGGTTAACATATTTATGCCATGGTCTCTTACCAAAAAACATGTAGATATTATTTCATTAAAGCCAAAGAATGATAATAAGATATCTGAGTGGAACATTAGAAAGATAGTTGAATATGTTTAGGCCACAAGAGGATGTACATGTAACATGTAATATGGTCTGTTCAAAGAGACTGAAATATCTGTGCTTCCCAAAGGTGTTATTGTGATGGCTCAACCTCAATCCTCTGTTCTGTGCTCTCTGCATTAGAACTTGCAGAGATGCTTATAGTAAAAATTATAAGTAAAAATTCAACATGAAGGGACATATTTATAGTCATCACTCACGCTTACTAGTCGAATTTATCAGTCACAAGGTTATCTTTTTTCGTGGCATCCACAGCTCTGCCGGCTGCTGCTGCTTCACACTACCAAGCAAAAACAATTACAAACGTCAATAATTGTATGACAGACAACAAACAATATTCAGGAAAATCACTTTCCAAGAAATATGTGTATGAGACCACAAGAAATCTTTCAGTAAAGACACCTGTTTCGTAGTCTGACTCGTCGAGTTACAACCATTGGTGTTCTGCATAATTGGCACTGGATCCTTTTGGTTAGATGCTGAAGCTGGATTCTCAGTTTCCGTAAGTCCTGCTGTTCCACAAGCATTTGGTCGTAAGGCTGGTGAGTTTGCAACAGGCTCTCCCTGATAAGAAAACATTGGAGCACGCGGCATAGTTGGAATTGGAAGTCCCTGGCTAGGCAGGCCAAACACTGGAGGATTTGATCTTCCCATCCCATGTAATGCAGAGGGTCCAGGCATAGGTGCAGCCGGAGGATGAGTTCTGTGCATTTGGGGCACCTGAACCATTGGGAATCTAGAAGGTCCACCATTCATGTCAGGCATACCCATTCCATAACCCATTCCCAACCCCATCTGCATGCCAACGCCCATCGGAGAAAAGGAAGCCATCGGTGGATGCATGTGCTGCATTCCTGCAGGTAACATCATTGTAGGCATATACAAACCAGCTCCCATTGACATAATCTGCATAAAAAATATCTGAATCAATCTTATGCTATCACTAAATCATGTATAATCTGAAAAGCTGGAGTTGCAGGGGAGAGAACTGAGAAAGAGTACTTGAACTTGGAGTTGAAGTGTTTTGAGATACTCGATTGCCTCATCCAGCATTGAAGCTTTGTCCACCTGATACAAACAAAGTCAGCTAAACCATTTATGAGGAAACTAGAAGAGATTTTACATATCGGTAACCACATGATAGCATCGGTGATAAGCAAAAGCCATTGATCACTACAATTAGTTTATGTTCAAGGTATTGAACTTTAGCCTCTTTTTTTTATGAATTTTAGCAAGAGGGCATGCTCGATATTCAATTTGAGAACTGAACCTTCCAAACAAAAGTGAAGCTTAAATATTGACATCTATTGCTGTCATTCTATAATATTTTTGCTTCAAGTTAAAATTCTTAGTGATAATAAATATTCTATTATGCTTATGAAAATTCTCTGGTCCGCATAACAAAAGTGAAAATGAAAGAGCAAACCTTATTGCAGTTTGGTATGAGATCTTGCAATGCACGCATCTTCTCATTGATCCTGTCTCTTCGCCTCTGTATAAGTAGAAGATCACAATGATAATCACACAGATCACAAGCAACAAAACATATGCTACAGATGGAAAATTTGTTGTTTATTTGCAACAGTACACAATTGGCATATGGTCTTCACTCACCCTTTCAGATAGATTATGTACTTCGGCTGAACGACTTCTCTTAACACCTCGTGTTGGACCTGCCTTTTTAACATCCACTGATTCTTCCTCAACATCCTATAAGTAAAAGAAATTTAATTTTTGGTTAATAGAGAATAACTGTCAACATAGGTAAGATAATAAGTAAACATGTATGGAAGTGCAATTCTAGAACATTAACTTCACTGTGGCACTCAGAGTCCTCAGTTTCTTGTCTTTTTCGCTTCAAACTTTGGTTTGGGTTGCCCGAAATTCTCTCTGCGCCATTGCCAGAGCAAACGGATGAAGAGGCTACTGCAGGCTCCATATTTTTTACAACAGCTTCCTCTCCTTTATTGGTACTTTCACAAAGAAGTAGATTGGAACTTTGATAAATCTTTGACACGTCTTCTTTTCGAGCAGGATCAGATTGCCTCAAAACAGTGGCATTCACTTCAAGAGATTTTGGCTCCAATTGCTTCAAATCAGCCTTAGAGGGCTCCAATTGCTTCAAATCAGCCTTAGAAGGCTCTACAACCTTCAGCTCATGCACAGCGGATTGTTTCTGACGTTCGCCACTAAAACCAGCTTTTGTTGATTCAGGAGGATTGCTTGCGGTCGCAGAAGCATCTTTCTTTTTGTTTTCAATACCATCTGATCTTGATGAAGACAACCCAATGTTCTGAAGATTAGCTTTCACAATAGCAGCAGGTCTAGCAAAATGGGAGAAGTTCATTATAGTGGAACTACTGCTGCACATAACCTGATCTTGCTTATCCAACTTTAACCCAGAAAAACCACTTGAAGCAGATGGGAAAATCTGAGTCAGTTCCCCACAAGGTACTTGATGAGCAGGGTTACTACCATTATTCTCGGTTATTTCTGATGCTTTGGACCTAACAGATGCAAATGATCCTTGACATTGATATGATGATGGTTGGCAAAATTGACTTGTGCTAGGTTTGGGTCCAGGGATCTCAATCTCTCCTCTAGCCATAACCGAAAAGTCCTTGTTAAGGATCCCTTGTTCTGAACCAAAAGCATGGCGCGCATAGTTCTTGTGAGAGTCCCTAAGTACCTGATTGGAATTGCTTCTTTTGTCCAACAAAGAGAGGTTATTTAAGGGAGGGATTTCATGCATGGTGACCCCAGAGAGTTCATGTATGAAATCAGAACCATAGTCATGTGGCAAAGATTCATCCATTCCATAATTCAACCAATGTATCACGTCTTCGTCTTCAGCAGATGGAGCCGGCATTCTAATCTCATTGAGTCCACTTTCTGAATCCCCAAACTTCCCCATCCTCATCATATTAACATTATTTGTACCATTACCATATCCCACTACATCCCTATGTTGAAGACCCTTGGGACAATGAGATGTTAAACTCTTACAAGTTGGAATCTTTCTACCTCTACTACTTGACTGACCCTGCATTGAAATCTGACCATTTTCCCAAACAAGTTCATAGAAATCACTCTCTGGTCTGCATTCAATTCAATAAAACACAAATACAAACCAAAAGGGTGAACAACAAACATCTAATCAAGTGCAATTCAGACATGAACATAACTTAATTGAACTTACGCGGTTGAATGATCAGGTGCACTTGTGCTATTGATCTCTTTAGAACAATCAAGCTTCTCCTTGGCCTTGCGGTACAACTCATGCAGAGGCATCATGAATTGAAGGATTGTGATGTAAAAAAAAAGGGACTTTTAAGTTTTAAGAACCAAGGAACTGAGGCACTAATAATAATATTGTGATTGTGGCTTCCGACATAATACTATACTATGATAACTGGGAACCACCTTCGACAACCCAAACAATAATACATGAAAGCTTGACGCAAGCCCCACTACTACACTGTGAGAAACAACCTACGCTAATTATGACTATAAAAATATGAAAAGATAAATAGAAACAACAGTGATAATTTTTTGCCCCAAGTATAATCTTTCTTTTTAATGGGCACAGTCCTTATCAGGAAACAAAAGCTATATATATAATACAAAATTAATAATAGAGAAGAGGATCAGTCAAACAAATTCTTTTAATGGCTATATCATCCACAAAACTTGTCAAATAAAGTAAGGACCATGTCACCAATTTAAAAAGATTCGATCTTATTATCATTATTATTATATATTATACTAGTATATTAAACACTAATCAGCGTCCGGTTCTGAAAACTCCAATAACAAGTGAAGCTTCAGAGCAGAGAGCACCCAGCAAGCTGCGAGTAAAAATCCTCAACTGGGTATCAAAAAAGTAACAAAATTTGGTGTAAAGAACAAAAATTTCTAGTCCAAAGGAAGAGTTCTAATTTGAGTGATTGAAGGTGCAAAGTGGGAGTTCTTGAGTGTGTGAGAGCTCAGAAGAAGAGGAAACCAAAATATTGGGAGAGAAACAAAGGAAGAAGGAAGCGAAATAGTTGGAGAAGAAAATTGAGGAGTGAATAGTGATCATCACTCGTCAACACGACCAAATGCAAGTGTAATGGGGACACTCTCAGAGTCAGAGAGGAGAGAAGAGAAGAGGAGAGAGAATTAGAAATGGAATTGATTCAGGTTGCTTTCTAACCATGGTTAAGTGTTAACCCCTCACTAACCTCGCTTGGTTAATAGTTAAGTTCCTTGCTGTTTTCTGCGGGCCCTTTCCTCACTTCAAAATTTTGGATTAGCCTCTTCTCATTCTTGCTGAAGAAACTACACCCCAAAAAGCTTGTACATGTGTTTAAAATTTTAAATTCTATTAAATCTAAATAGTTGATAAAATGAAAAGGGGTATTCTATTATACAGATTGAAGTGGTATAGAGAGAGAAAATAAATTCTTTTTATAATTATTTTTTATTATTTTATTTTTATTCAAAGTGTGGGTTCTATCTTTTTCAATCTCTCTTTCATCCTATAAAAAGAAAGATCTGTAAACTTACATTTTTACCATATAATTCACCAAATAAAAAATATTCTCTAGTTTTAGATGCTTGGTTAGAGAAGCCAAATTCCAAAGTTAACAGGGGCATATCTTTTATTTTTCACATTTTTAGTGTGCTAAAATTTTACGTATAGTTATTTTTATTTGAGAATAGTTAGATGATTTGACTGTAAATCTTTATTTTTTATTATATAACTCTTTATTAATACGGTATAATTAAAAAACTAAAATTTGTGTCTTTTTAGGTAACAAAAAATATTAATATCATATAATAGATGGGTGAGGATCGAATAATATAATAATAAGAGTTATGTTACGTGTACATTAAAATCAGTCACCAAAATTAGCTACTAGTATAAAATATATACTTGTTATGGCCTGACCCAAGCAGTTTACGGGAGCAATACCCGACCCGAACGGTCGGGGGTGAGACGCTCAGATTCCGACCCGGACACGCATCCATGACAGCTTCGCCACAGTGCAAGGGAAGCCTCGAAGAAGGTGGGCCTGTCCCTGCAGGGCCTACCTCTGACACGGTATATATGGGGAAGGACCTACCCTTCCCTCACGGTACGTCACATGCCAATCTCCCCCTTTTTCGCTTGCACACTTGACTGACTAGAGCGTCGGAGTGTCTTTGCAGGTGACACCCCCTTTCACATTTGAAGAGCTCGGGACCTCGCCTACTCCCAATCCGGAGACGTACGACCAGACGACTTCTCCTTCGTTGACTAGGATACTTATCCGATCCGTTCGGTACCCGACCTACCAAACAATACTGAAATACAAATACATATTGAAAATAAATTAAACCTCACATGTATTTGTATACAATATATTAGTGACTAATTTTAGTGACTGATTTTGATGTCATTTTTATAATAATAAATATGTTTGTCCAGAAAAAAAAAAAAACTAAATTTTCTTTTTCCCCATGAACGAACATGCAAGAATCTTTCTTCATAATTTCTGTGGTTGTTTTGTTAGGTTATTGCCCTAAATGGCGAGTAGATTTGGCATAGTGCTATGACCAGAATTGGATGAGAAGCGTCTACGTCCCTACTCAATGTACTTGAAAGAAAGAAAGAAAGAAAGAAAGAAGGATCGGAGAGTGCATGTTTCGTTGATGATGCTTACATTTCATGGTTCACTCTTTTGTATATATTATCTTTGTAATTAGTTTGGTAAAGGTTTGGCGTTAATAATTGTGGTGGGTTCATTGTTTTGTGTGAGTGCATCTATCTCTCTATCTATAATTCAACGTAACACAGCAAAATCATGTGTGCATAATTATAACCTGTATGGACGGTTGGCCCATCTTTGCACGGATAACCTTTATTAAATAATAATAACAAAGATTTGCTTTAAATTTCAAAAACCGGGGCTTAACAAATTAATAAAATCATTGACATTTATGCATCTCAATCCTTGTTAATTAATATATTGTAAGCAATTCAAGCTTTGCAATAATCATGGAGGCTCTCGTGTCCTTTTTCCTGATTCCCTCTCTTTTTTTTCCCCTTTTGTGATGAGCTTTTGATTTGTTGTTAAAAAAAAGGTCCCAACACAATCATTTAAAATTAAGGACATGATTAAATATCAAATACTACAAGGTTAGAGAAAGTTTTGATAATTGCGTACCATATTATAATACTAATAAATAATAATTGTCTAATAGGCAAATTTTAATTCTGGACATTATATTACATATTTATCCATACTATACACTTACATACCCAATATTTTTAAAGTGTTTTTATCTACCACTTAGTCTTGTCAAAATTTAAATTCAAATACAGTGTATTAAAAAACATGCTAATATATCATCTTAACTCCATTTCAGCTATGCGGACACTTTCAACTTTAAAATATGAGATAAAGTAGGACCACCTAAACAAATTAAAGAAGCCTGCCAAGAAGGGATAATTAATATATAGATCTGAATTAGGGAATAAATTAAGTATAAGTCAATGAGATATATATCAACTTAAGTATTTGTATGTTTGCTTGTCCTTTAAAAGGAGAGCAACTAATATTTATGATATGTTTTATTTTTAAGAAAACGATTCGGTGCATAAATATAACACAGGATTTAAAAAAAATTACATCCAAAAAATTTAATTAAGCTTAATCTAAGAAAAAGTAAAAATTTATTTATATTTATTTTTATATAAAATTAATAATTACAAATTATTAAATAATAATTTAATAAAATATATTAAATTATCTAACTATTTTTAAATATTAACTTCACATAAAAATAATTAGAGATGAGTTTTCAGTTTTAGTTTTTTTTCTTTTCTAAATTCTCGAATAGCTAAGTTTGACTTATAGTATCTTTGGATAAATTATTATTTTGATCATCATCCTTTCGGTTAAATCTTAATCTGATCCTTAATTTTTTAAACGCGTTATTTTAGTTTAAAAAAATTTTAAACTAACTCAATATTACCTTACTATTAAATTTGATTCGAATAATTAATAAAAATTTTTTATATTAATAATCATTAGTTGGTTAATTTTATTTACATACCGGAAATCGATTATTATATTGAATTTTAAATATGCTAATTATGGATTTAGATTCTCTAAATTTTGAACTTCATTTTAGAGGGTAAAGTATGATCTTTTACCCTTAAATAGTTTCTCTTTCATATTTACTCTTAATCCCACCTATAAAATAAATGGTGAGAAATCACACTTTATTCTCTATAATGAGAATTCAAAATTTAGAGGATCCAAATTCGCTAATTATTCGTGTCAAATTTAATTATAGAACAATATTAAATTTATTTAAAATTTATTAGAACTAAACTAAAACGTTTAAAAACATCAAATTAAAATTGAGAAATTCTCCACATACAAGCGTTTTCCCATACAAGTCATACAAGTCATTTATTTCTTTTTCTTTTTCTTTCTCCATGCCTCCTCTTTTTCTTCTCCTTCTTCTTCTTCATTTTTGAAGTGTTTCATCTTCATCGTCGTATTTCTCCTCGTTCTTCTTTTGATTTTGCAATATTATGTATTTTTTTCTTCTTTGTTTGATTTTTCCTCCAAAAAAGAATTATGAGAATATAAAATAAGAAAATAAAGAAAAAGAAGAAGCAGCAGAAGATGAGGAGGAGAAAAAGGAAGAGTTTTGAATTATGCATAAGATGTACTTCAACAAATTTTGGGTGTATTTTTTAAATTCTTTGGGTGTATTTTTGTAATCCTTTGGTGTATTTCTGTAATCCTTTGCGTGTATTTCTATAATCGTTTGAGTGAATTCCTATAACCGTTTGGGTGTATTTCTATAATCAGTTAGGTGTATTTCTGTAATCGTTTGGGTGTATTTCTGAAGTTTCATTATCTTCAAAACGATTTCAAAACTTGATTTCAGAAATAATGAAAATCGAAAAAAAAAACGAAACAAGAATACCAGTGATAAACGTAAATAAAATAACGAATGAAAAAGCAAAGAGAGAATGCACAAAAGAGATCAAATTTGGTAAGAAACTCGTTTTCATGGAGGAAGAAGAAGAAGAGTAGGAGAAGAAGGAGGAACACAAAGCATGCCATAAAAATCGTATATGGATCAGCGTACTTTTTGTTAAGTTTCTCCCAACTTATATGACTTATAATCCAAATGACTTCTACGTAGCACTTCTCACTAAAATTTAGTCTAAATATTAGAAACTAAAATAATAATAACTTCTTTTATCATATCATTACAAGGTTGGTTAACTTATGTAAGTGATATTTATTGACATAAAACAATAAGTTAAGACGGCGTCGATGAACGTCTGAATAAGAGTGATTCAAAAAGTTTTCAGAAGAGCATAATTCCATCATTTACATACATTTATAATTTTTTTTAAAATTCGTCCTTAATAGAAAAAGGGCAAAAAAGAAAAAGATAAAAAAAAAAAGGGAAAAGATGCTAGTTTTTGCGGCAAATAAAAATGGGGTAGATGAAGACTACAAGAGGAGTGGGTGGAGCCCATGAGAGATGGGCAGCGTCCACTTGGAGGCATTCTGAGCCCCAAGCCCATGTGGGCCCACATTTTGTAGGGCACTTGGCACCCTTGAAGCATATGCAAATGCAAAGGTTCCCAAAAGATTAGATAGGGACGGAGACGGTGTTGAGTTGAAGAAAGAAACTCTGATCATTCGGCGTGGATTTCACGTGCATGGTTGAAATTCACGTGACTCTATTTCTCTCCTTTCCAACTCGGATGGATGGATATATGCGCCACTGCCCTCTGCCACTCTCTTCTCTTCTTTTTCTGGCTCCTCATTTTCATCAAATCACTTGTACTTCCACACCCACAATGTCAGAACATGTTTTTCCATCAACATAGATACACTACAACAACATTCTGCTAATATCATCATCATCATGTAAATAATTAAATATAATATTCCTACATCATGTTTGTGAGGTCAATTCAAGGTGTGCTGCATGCTCATCTATTTAAGTCTTTGTTATTATTAGCTCTCATTTAGTGCCATCAAATTCAATATTCCTTCTTGGCTTTTTCTCATCTTTGCATTAATAAGCATGCACATAGAACAATTAGCTCGCCAATGCTTGCTTTATCTGCGCAAGTAGTTCTACACATTTTGAAGATTTCACATTCTTCCTTACAAAATTTGAATCCAACCAACAGCTAATAATTGTTTTGATTCTTCATGTCATTGCTTACACAGCTAAAAAGAACAACACTCTACGCAAATGGGACACTTGAAAAGTATAAAATGTTAGAATTTTAGATAATTCTATGATGAAGAGGTTTTTGTGTGAAAAGAATAAAATAAGATATAATTTGTTAAAAAATTAATAAAAATAAAATAATACATTCTCTTAAATAAGTATTTAATTATCTATTAAAGAAAATCTTTATTTTTTTTTACCATTTTTTTTTCTAAAGTTTTTATTGTAATTATTGCAGCTGATTAAAAACTTATTAGTTACTTACATAACATTTTCTTTTAAGAATATACTTGAGTTATACCTAAACTCTATTACTCCCACAAGTAAAGGGTAAAAGTACTAAATACTTTAGCACGCCAAAGAGAGGGTAGACAGTTTTATTCTTTATCCCTTCAATCAGTATTTCTAAAAAAATTAAAGGAATATTCTTTTGGGCATGTAAAAGTAAGATTATAATGAGAAGCAAAAAAAATTTATTCTATTCTGTTCTTTCACTTTTTATTTCTTCTATTTTCTCATTTTGACTCACTATTTGAACACATATTCTGTCTTTGATGGAATATTAAAAGACCATGCAAAGACACAACCTCTAGAAATTACCCATCTATTCTAACTCACTATATGAATATAACCCGCCAGCCACCCCTCTCAGTAAAATACATAAGAAATTGTTTTTCCAAACTCTCTCGAATATCCAAGCAACAATAAGAGAGATACAAATTAGAGGTAAAAGAAATGAAAAGAAAAATGGTCATAATCTTATGAATCATGATAGAGGATAATGTTAATAAATGGATTGGTTGGGTAAATGATTAAAGAGGAGGAGAAGCTGATAATGTATTGTAGTCTACTAGACACTAGTCTTTGACCCTAATAAATTGGACTTAAATACGAAGTTACTGCTTTACAATTTCTGCAGACAATTTATGTCTGCTTCTTTGCAGTTCTGCACATGACAGCCATTCCCATGTAACAACCACGGATTTTTAAAATACTAAATCTTAAATCCTTGCATGCGCAGCCAACAACACAGAACTGAGCAGGTGTTATCACTTATCAGCACTCTAATCTATGGTGCTATGAAACAACTAAACAAATATTCCGGTTGTCTCCTTACACATATATATACACGGATAATGCTAGGTAAACAAAAAAAAACAGCTAGAACTTACTTTATTTAACATTAATTAATTATCACAGCAATTAATGAATGCTAAATACGGTAAGTTATGGCTATTTTTGGCTGATTTTCTTTGGTTACCAAACATTTTCGAATAAAAAATTATATATGTATTATTGTACATAAGTATATATAAAAAAAAGGAATGACATGCATTACTGAAGACTGAAGAGAGAAACATCAGCATGGTAGCAATTATGTAATAAAATGCTAAAAAACTGTCATTTTAAAAATGACGAAGTGCCCGTATGCACGTTGTTATATATATTTTCCTGCCCATAACGCTTTGATGATTGCAATCAAAGGCAAATAAATATTAAATAACTCAATTCAAAACAAATGACAGAAGCTGGTCAGGACACCTAGTACAATGCCATACTATCAACGATCCATGAGGAAAAACATAGGAAGAAAAATCTGAAAATATTTTTTGAGCTGTCACGCTAATACTAGGGGTCTTCGCGGTGCGGTTTGGATTGGTTTTGAGTAAAAAATTTATCGATTCCAACACTAACTTTGCTTGCGGTGCGGTTTGAATATGATGTTTTTTTAAAAAAATCCGATCCGATCCGATCCAATTTCAAGCGGTTTGGATTGGATTGGATATGCGGTTTTATAAATTAAAAGAATTAAATACATATAACAAGTCTCAACATCAAATTTTAAATAATCAATAATGACATAACAAATTTCAACAATATCTTAAAAAGCCAACGATAACATAACAATAGAAATAAAATTATAGGTTAGTTAAAAATAAATAAATAAATAACATTTCGAACATAAAATATTTATTAAATAATAATAATACATGAATAATATGAAAACGTATAAAAAATTGAACATGTTATAAGTATAATTGTAAATATAATAATAAAATAATATTATAGCATATTGTGCTGTTTGGATTGGATCGAATCGGTTATGAAAAGTAAATCCAAAATTCGATCCGATCCAATGGTTTGCAAAAAATAGAATTCAATCAAATTCGAATTAGTGTGGTTTTAATCGGTTTTCAATTTAGATTGGATTAGATGGCGATTTAATTTGGATCGGTTTAAATTTGAACATCCCTAACTAGGACAGTCAAAAGTATTGGTGGGTCGTTAATCAGCAGTGACACCAAACGTAAGAAATAAATAAACCAACCAAGAATAACAAATTTCTAATTTAATGTGTATATTAAAATCAGTTATTTACATAAAATATATATTAAAAATAAATTAAATAATATATATATATATATATATATAAATATACAATCACTCATTTTAGTATACAAATATAATTTTTTATTCTCCTTAGGTGGAAACATAACAATAAGTAACGATTTTTTTTATATGCTAGATGTATGCAGTCCAGCAATGCAACTTGATCACCTGACATAAAGGCAGGTTAAGATAATAAGCATGGTTAATTTGGTTAGTTGAAAGAAACATACAAGAAGTAGCATGCTGCATGAGTACCTTTACCAAGCAGCGCCAGCTGTTTTTAATTTGTTACTTAGCAAATGTAAGGCTCTCCATAGGTTGCAAGACTCCTAATTTGATCCAATGAAAGATCTTTACAAGGCGTGCCTAGCACTAACCAGTACATCTTTGGTTAAGAAAATTTCATATTCTCCAAGAACCAGACTCTTAAATCAAGCACGTCGTTCTTCCTTCTTTGGGAGTGGACAGGAAACTCCAGCGTTTGGTTGCGAAAATTGCATTCTACTAATTGTCAATGGTTATGCATGTATTTTGTATCATTGTACGTGTAAATGGTTTCTGATGTTTTCGACACTTCCATATTTGATTGTCATTTCTTTCCAGATGCACTTGAAACAATAACCCTTCAACTATAAATCCTGAATCCTGTAACAACATAGCCACAATCGAATTTAGTTAAATTAGAATATGTGTATGGTGGGTCAATGGGAGAGAGCGTTGTAAAACATATCACGTAAAAAACTAAAAATAATTCATCTCGGTTGATTTCGTTACGTTAAAAGGAAGCTTTCCTTACAATTATAAACATTTGAATTAAGACATGAAAAAGATTGGCCATGCATCTCTGTCAGAAAAGGATGACTGTTGGTTCCCGGTGTCACTTGTCAACGACATGCGAAGAACTTAAAACATCAAAGAAATCATTATAACTTCAGTATTATTCTTGAAACTAAGTGAAAAGGGAGCACACTGGAATCCCCCTGAATTAAGCAGTTCTGTTCATATGGTTAACATATGTTTCAACTTTCAGTCACCAATAATCTCTACACGAGCACAAGCCATTAGTGAATCGATGAAACCTATTGATATCTCTTACGATAATCTCTCTCTGAAAAATCTCCGAAGCAAACTTCATAACAGTATGACAATCACCACAAGTCCTCAAATTCTTCTTTATCCTTACAGGAGATCCAGCTGGGAGGACCAGAAGACCAAATGCAAGAGCTAATTTCTCACTGTGATACCACAAACTCTGCTCTTCAGACCCTTCTGCACTGTTGGTTGCAAACTGTGTCTCAGCAGCATATCCTCTCTTCTTTACCAATTCCTTTAGCTTCTGTAACATTTCATAGATCTCATCGGTCCTTGAATGTGACCTATCATTCACAGTGAATGTAAAGGTCTTGTTCTTAACATCAATCCAGCTACATCCAATCTCTTTCCTTACCCCCTTGATCCCCATCAATTGCCTGACCTCATTAGCTTTTTCCAACATCCCATGTCGTAAATAGATATTAGAAAGAAGCACATAGTTTCCTGGATTATCTGGTTCCAACTCGAATAGCTTGTCCGCAACCTCCCTGCCCATTTCAAGATTGCCGTACTTTCCGCATGCTCCAAGCAAAGCCCCCCAAGTTGATGAGTCAGGCTTGATTGGCATTGATTCAATGAACTTCCATGCTTCATCCAACCTCCCAACACGACCAAGCAGATCAACCATGCAAGCATAATGTTCAAGCCCAGGTTCTATATTATGGACGTTAGTCATGGAATTGAAGTACCTAAATCCATCTTCAACCTGTCCAGTATGGCTGCAAGCTGACAGCACAGAAACAAAAGTGATGTGCTCCGGCACAATTCCCTCTTTGAGCATGTCCTCAAATAACCCAATTGCTTCATTTGCGCAGCCATGTTGGTGGCAAACCGCTATCATAGCTGTCCAACAAACCACATTGCGATGCTCAGTTTCTTCAAATACCCGATAAGCATCAAACAAGTTCCCACATTTGCCATACATCATTACCAGTGAGCTCGATACACATGCATTTTTTACATGCCCAAGCTTTAATATCTGGTTGTGGATCAAGGTTCCTTGAGTTAAAGCAGCAATGCTGGCACAAGCATGAAGAACAGAGGAATACGAAGCTTCATCTGGCAAGATGCCTTCCCTCTTCATGGCCCTGAAATAGCTGCAAGCTTCCTCAAAGTGTTCACTGTGTACACATCCCATGATCATTACGTTCCAGGTAACAACATCTCTCTCTCCATCAGCATGGAACAACTTGGCCGCATCATCAAACAACCTGCATTTATTGTACATGTCCATCAACGAGTTCTTCACATAAACCAACACAAGTAAACCACGCTTCAAACCATTCCCATGCAGCTGCTTGCCGAAATCCATGTCAACCACAGCAGCACAAGCAGCGAACACACCCGAAAAGCTAACCTGATCAGGAGGAAGCGAGGCCTGGCGGACAACCTCCCTAAAAATCCCAATAGCACGATTATACAAGTTATTTTTCAAAAACCCAACAATCAAAGAGTTCCAAGAGACAAGGTTTCTATGGGGCATTTCATCGAACACCTTCTGTGCCAAAGACATAGAGCCACACTTAGCGTACATGTCAAGCAAGGCACTAGCCACAAAGGTATCAGTGTCAAATCCATGTTTATAAACCAAAGCATGCAGTTGTTGACCGTGGGTAACAAGGTTTGTGTGGGCGCAAGCGGGCAAGACGGCAGAGAATGTGTAATTGTTGGGATAAATGCCGGTGCATCTCATGCGGTTGAAGTAGGAGATGGCAAGGAATGGGTTGTTGAAGCGCGAGAGGTAGGTGATGAGGGTGGTGAAAGTGACGACGTTGATGGAGGCGCGTGGGGTTGAGGTAAAGAAGAGGAGGGAGTGATGGATGGAACCGCATTTGGCGTACAGGAGGAGGAGGTTGTTGAAGAGTATAGGGTGGGAGGCGTAGTTGGCTGTGATGATTTGGGTGTGGATTTGCGTGGCGTGTTTGAGGTTCTTGAATTGGGAAGCATTGTTGATGACGGAATTGAGCTGATCCGGTGAGTGATGATATTCATGGAATTGCACTGCAAATTTGCTTCTTCTGCTAATAACATACTGTCTTAGTAGAAACCCAAGTTTCATTTCATAAGGCTAGTAACTTAGAAGAACCACTAACCAACTAATTTGCTTTGTTTTGTTGTTGGGCCAGGCCTTATGATTTGGGCCTCGCCAAGGCCCAAGTAGAGAAGTGGCTACCCCTTTGTTAATTAATTAATTAATTAATTAATGATCGTAAAGCAGAAGCAAAGAATGAAAGGGGGATTAAGGTGGTTTAAAGTTTAAACAGCATGGCATCATGTGAAGTGAACGTGTCGGCCGGGGGTGGCTGGCTGGGTGCATGTGGAGGAGGTGGGAAGCTAATTAGTTAAGTTCATTCGCTTTCTCCCAGATCATTGCTTTCTTAGGAAGACTTTAATTTATACTTGTGCACATCGCACCATGCCGAGTAATAATACGAGAGAATAAATTCCATATGTCAATATATGCATGCACATGGAAGGAGGCAGTGGCAGCCAGCCCAGCCACCCACACGTGAATGACGTGATGGGGTCAGGTTAAACCAATTCCTCCATTCTCGACTCCAGTTACTTCCTTCCTTCCTTTCTTCCTTCCTTTAATGCCGGCCGACCAAAAAGCCTTGCGCGTTCTCCCTATTTATCTCTTTCGCTTTTTTCAAAAATTAAAAATATTAAAACAATTCTCAAAATTTATTATTTTTAGTTATTAATATTTAAAAATATAAAATAAAATATGTTATTAAATTAAAAAATTATATTAAAAAATTTAATTAATAATTAAAAATAATAAATTTTTTATAAAAATATTATATCAACACTAAAAATAAATTATCAAATTTAATATTTTATTTTTTTTATATATTTTATATAGATAATTAATTTTCGATATGTCGTATGTTGTATCAAAACCTTCTAAAAATCTTGCAGCTGAACACATTTAATTGGCCGAGAAGATAAATATAAACTCCTTAAATAAATTGAAATCTTGCAAAGTTTTGTAGATAGAAATGAGATGTTACCAATATCTATGTATCTTAACGCCGGAGATAGAGATATCGTTAAAAATAAACACGAGATCCGTGTTATTCTGTTTTTTGTTTTGTTGTATTTGGATCGGTCTTAATCGTACGAGCCACGTCTTAGCTGTTGCACCGTTTCTATCATTTCAAGAATCCATTACAAAATACAAAAGCTAGCCTTTCATTATTTTGTTTACAAGTTTTCTCTCCTAAGATGAAATTTGTCCTACTTTAATGCTAGGTTCAAAGTACAAATGGATTCTCTCAATTATTGAAAAAAATTAAGAGAATAAAGTATGATCTATAAATTTTTAATATATTTTTTTTTATATTTTTTTTATTTTATGTATAATAATTAATAATAAAAAATTACATTTTACTCCTTTAATTATTAAAAAAAATTAAGAAAACCTATTTTCCGTTCAACTCAATAGGTTACCTATTGAAGCATCAACAAGACAAACACAAAAAGTTAATAAAGATAACAATAATAAGGGGGCTCTTTTTTTGCCATTTTCATAAAAATTCGTAAATTGGTTCAAATATTTAACCAATTATTTTACTAAAGATTTAGGATTTGCTAGGAAACTTTTAATCCTTATTTATGTACTATTTTGTTGGATCTCAAAACCAAGTAAACTAACTTTGAAAAAGATTCAAGCTTTACGAATCTAATACAACTCAAATTAAGTCATGGAATTTAATAAATTGAAAAACTTTACAAAAGAAGATGCTTAATTAAATAAGTTTAATTTTAATACACTTATAAAAAAACATTACACAATTAATTAAAATCATTAGATTCGTGCATTTATAGGACTTTTTAAATTATAAATGGTAAAATAAAATACTATATATAATATTCACATAAATATAAAAAAGAATTGTATTAATTTTTAAAAGAATATAAAATAAATATTATAATTATTATTTTACAAAAATATAAGAAAGAACAATAATAATTACTAAAAAAATAAAATAAAATATTAAAATTATTAACAAATCTCAATATAATTAATTATTAAATATTAATTTACATATAATTGATTACATAATATTTTTAAAAAAAAATAGTGTGTACCACGTCAATATATTTAGCATAAAAATATAATCCGGTGTAAAATTAGAATTATTGAATTCTTGATTATTAATTATTGACGATTGACTCAATGAGTCACTGAATAATAATAATAATAATAATAATAATAATAATAATAATAATAATAATAATAATAATAATAATAATAATAATAATAATAATAATAATAATAATAACTAAAAACATATGAAATGAAATATTAGAATATTACCGACAAAGTTTAACATTAATAATTATTAAATATTAATTTATGTATGATTATTACATAATATTTTTTTTTAAGTAGTTAAAAAAAATAACATGTTTAGCATCATAATACAGTCTGTTATAGATTACTATAACAATGACAATAATTATTGATTATTAAAGAATCATAATAATAATTATTAAATAAAATAAAATATCAAAATTATTGATAAATTTTAATATAAATAATTATTAAATATTAATTTATATACACTTGATCATATAAATATTTATTTAAAAATTTATTGAAAAAAAAAATATCCTTAGAAAATATAATTTGTAGTAAAATAATATAATAATTTATTGTTAAAATATGCATTTGCGAAAGTAAAGGTGCCACGTGCATGATAACGGACTTGAATTAATTCGTTGCCTGCTTCGTGCTATAAATATGGAACCTCCACATTCACAGATAGCACTATCAAATACGAAATCTTCTCAAATACAAGCAGCAGAAGCAGTTATTGTAACTTAAGTTTAATCAAAAATGGCGGAAGGCACAGCCACCTGCATAGACATCCTCCTCGCCATCATCCTTCCTCCTCTTGGGGTCTTCCTCAAGTATGGCTGCCATGTACGTTTTCTTAATTACCTTCCTTTTTATCACTTTCTCTCTTCTTAATCATTACTTTAATTAAGTCTCTTGTTAATTACTTGTGCAGGTAGAGTTCTGGATCTGTTTGGTACTCACCCTTTTTGGATATCTCCCTGGAATTATTTATGCTGTCTATGCTATCACCAAGTGATCATCATCTTTGGTACGTAATAATTTCTTTTCCTTTTTTTTTTTTTTCAATTTTTTTAACACAAATTAATTATATGTATAGGGATTTATCTTGTCATATGCTAAGCCTGTCTATAACATAAAATTGTAGCTTAGAAATAATTCAAGGCAAAAGCTATTAGAATAACGTCAGTCACTAGAATATGATTCTGATAAAAAGTAGAAATGGGAAAGGGACATGTAGGTCCAATAAACTCCCACTAATTTGATGCTAAATAATGTTGATTAGGTGACTCTTGGGCCACTTGTAACCAACTTTGCTTTCTATTTTGTCAATAATATATATAATTAAGTTCCTTTAACAAGAAGTTGCTTACAAGGTAGGACATTTTACTTACCTTATGAAGATGAATTCATGTTTTGACAGGTGGCCAATGAACAGTATAGTTCTCAAGTGCATTCCGCGTGTTTCAGTTCAGATATTCCTGTTTTTCTGTAGCCGTTTGATCTTTGATGGGTTAATTAAAAAGTGATTCTTTTTTCTTCTTTTTTTTTCTCTTTTGTTTTATTCTCAGTGTATCACTGTCAATATCCCTTTTTTAGTGACGTGTTAATTAATTATTATTTTCCGTGCTTTATTTTGTTGTATGTAACAACCAAGAGTGGGACTTGGTGTGGTCTCTATACTTGTTTGGAGTTTGGACAACCGAATGAATTGAAAGATAGTACTTGCTAGTCAGGGTCAATAATTTTGTTTACTTGTATTAGACCTCAATCCTAATTAGTAATGTATTCATTCATGTCAAAATGTTCTAATAGTTATCAATTATTATTTTCAAATTAATAAAATTGATTTATTCATCAATTATTATTCATTTATTCTCGTTACACCTTATTATAATTAGTTGTTAGAGCTCACATGGTTTATGCTTTGGCCATGTCCCGCAACCATAGCCAATGCAAAACATGAACAGGTTAAGGTGGACCATCCAATGATAATAACAGATAACACCATCATGGATTTTAGTATCATTTATATCGGTCTTTTTCTTGAAAATAACCAAAGAAGCCGTTTATTTAATTTAACTACTCTCGTAAACATCGGCGAATCTTTCTTTTGGGGTCATAGCCCTCCAAAATTTTTGGAAAAAAACTTAGTAATTTTCTTACATGTAGTATTAGTTACTCGATTGATATTTTTGGTCTTTTTAACTCAAATATCTTAGAGAATTGGGTTTAAATCTATACTCAATTGTAATAATATACAATGTATTAGATTAATAGATGAGATGAACTTAAATAAAATTTTGACTAACTAAAACATTTAATTAAATAAATATAAAACCACAAAACCTTTTTAAAATGAAAAATGTTAGCCAAAAAATGAGGTAAAGTATTAAATTGGTCCTTTTATGTTTGGGTATAGTTCTGTTTTAGTCCTTAAAGTTTAAAGTGGCCTATTTGAATTCAAAAAAGTTTTATTTAGCATCAATTTAGTCCCAGTGAGGTCAAAGTTAAATAATTAACGAAATGTCCTACATAACAATAGTATAAGAACAAAATCGATAATCTGGAGAACAAGTACAAGCTCCAGAGACACAAAATCAACTGTGGATGCATCAATACATTTTTTTATTATTTTTTTATAATATAGATAAAATATTTTCTATAGAACCAAAGAGAATGATAAACAAATGTATTGATGCATCAACGGTTAATTTTGTGCCTCTAGAGCTTGTACTTGTTCTCCAAATTATGGATTTTGTTCTTGTACTATTGTTATATAAGACATTCCGTTAATTATTTAACTTTGACTTCACTGTGGGACTAAATTGATGCTAAATAAAATTTTTTTGGATTCAAATAGGATACTTTAAACCTTAAGAACCAAAACAGAATTACGTGCAAACATAGGAGAGCAATTTAATACTTTACCCTTTTTAAATATTGATGACTAATTGCTGGTTAAAAATAATAAATTAAATATTTTATAATGATGGTTATCAATAGCTAAGAGAAGGGGGGTTGAATCTTGACCTCATTTTTCTTTTACTTTTAATGTTGAGTTTAGTTGAGATATAATGAGCTGAAAATAGGAGAGACTATAATTTTGTCTCTTGACACAGTAGGAGTCAAAACAGAATTGCGTGCAAGTGGTGTAATGAAAAAGTATTGCTGAATAGTAGAATCAGAAGATGCTTCAATTTTGTCTCTTATAATGCAGAACTAGAAACAGAGAAGAGAAAAGATAATGACACACAGATATATTATAGTTCAGCTACTCAGTGCAATGTAACTTACATCCAGTCTCTATAACAACAGTGATGAAATTTCACTATTTTTTAACAGAATTACATTCACCAATTCTCCCTAGAATTCTAATCAATCCTATATGGGACAAATTCAGTTTCTAACCCAAACTAAGCTTGACTAGGAATTCTCCCTAACTTTTCAACAGCAAAGTGTTAACTTAACTTGTAAGAAAATTTTCTCAAGATCATGACAACAAAATAAAAAGACTTACAAAAAATTTCTGAAATAACTATGACTTTTTCTCCAAGTCTAACTCTTTGTCTTTTTCCATTCAATGGCATTTTCTTACAAATCTCACCATTTTACCTTTTACCGTACCATTGAAATACAGAAAGGCTAAATTGAGAAAAAGAGATACTCAATGAAACCCATAAAAGAGAAGAATAAATAGTCCACTGAGCTATGGAAACCCAAACGTAGTGCTCTCTCTTTTTTTTTTCAATCATTGACTATTCACCCCTTTTAATAGAAGAGTGAAGCTTCCTAGACTTGAAACTTGTTTCGGCACTTGTTGGTCTTCTTCTCCAAAAATAATAGTAGCAGCGGCATGACAGAGGAGAGAAAATGTAGAAGCACTGACCAAATCAAACATGTAACTGTATCTTCAATATTCTCTTTCAACTGAATCGTGTATTTTTGCTTTGGCTCCAAGTCAAATTCTTGAGCGTTGATTCACAGCAGAGCGCCTTCATCTTCAACATTTACAACTTTTTACTTTTATGTATGCAAAGAGATGATTTTTTTGTCTAAAATTCAATGAAGCACGAATTGAAACCTCCTTTCTGTGATTTGTTCTTGGATGAGATATTGTCTTTTACCCTAATTTCCTTGACCTTCTCTTACTTAAAATTAAAAACTTTTTTTATCTTTGATTTTGCCCTAACTACATAATTTTCTTTTTCTTTCTTCTTGATTCAGAGAGTTCACATGATGTGATGTGAAAAAAAAAAAGAAAAAAGAGAGAAGAGAGAGTTTTGGTTTTTGGTAGTATAAAGTAAATTGGTTCAAACGAAATGGAATTGAATTCATTAGTTTGTACTTTAAAAAATGAGTTTGAAAATGGATTACTGTTTGGGCTTGACTATGAATATGGACTCCCTTTCTTTCTTTCTTTATGCTTGCATTTTTTATAGAAAATATTTGTGATGGTAGTAAATAAGTCTTGGATTATGGTTACGTGTGTAGGCTAGATGTCATTTGGACTTGTTTTATTTTTTATTGGGCCAAATTCAATTATATTTCTGCATATATACTAAATAGAACAAATCACACAAACAATTGAATAATAATTTAATAATATTTAGTCATTATCTTAATAATTATTTTAGTTGTTTAAACTTAACACATAAACTTTTTAAATTCTAAATTTTGTAAACTTTTGTTTATCTACTAAACTTAAGCTTATTTATTCTTTATCAATTTTTTTGCTAAATAAAGACATTCAAATATTTGATAATTATTATAATTTTTAATATTTATTATTTTAATTATAATTTTAAATATTTTAATAGTTTATATATTTTAATTTTTCTACCACTGTAATAATAAAAAATTAATGCTTTTTTAAAAAAAACTAATATTTTAAAAAGAGAAAATATATATAACTTTAATATTGTTAATTCTAGTTGATAGTTTTACAATTCTAATAATTTATGAAAAAATACGATACAATTTTTAAATTTTAAATTATTGAATTTAATAATAAGTTTGATTTTAATTTAGTTGAAATGAGATTTTGAAAAATGACTCTAAAAGTGGATTTATACCCAAATTATTTAAATAATTATTTTTTTTTATCTAATAAATTTTTGCTCCTCCAAAAATAATGTTCAAGCTCCGCCACTTCTCGCAAGGAATTGAATACTCGGATTGCATATATATCATATGAAATCAAATTTCTAGCTATTAACAAAGTACATATCATGATATCACACACACACACACATATATATATATATATATATATATATATATATATATATATATATATATATATATATATATATATATACTTAGTAACTTTTATGATTTGTAGCTATTAAGTAGTCATTAATGATGATTTTAATGGTGTGAGATTACTCACTTTTTTTTTGCTGGTTACATACTGGTCAGAATTTAATAAAGTTGCTGACTCACTAGACTTTTCCATATATATATATATATCGAGATAAACCTCAAAGTGGTCCTGAAGTTGCACTCGAACTTCATAGTAGTCCCTGAACTTAATAGTTACTCATATTCGTCCCTGAAGTTGCACTCCGGGACTCAGATTCGTCCTTCCGGCACATTCCGTCCATCTGGCACTATCGGAAAGCTGATCTGGACTCTTTCGTGACACGCTGGCTAGGTAACAGCTAGCTGACGTGTATTAGTAAACTTTTATGGTGCAATTTGGTCCCTAAATTAAAATTAAAAATTTTAATCCCCAAATTTAATTATTATTCTCTTCTCTATAGTAGTAACCCTCTCTTTTCTTTTCTTCTCTTCTCTTCTCCATATGGATGTGAAAGAGACTACAAATTATAACTTTATTGAAAGCACGCATATGTTTTGTTAATTAAAAGTCATATACTATGTCTTTGTATTTAACATTTTATGCACTCATTTAACTCTAGTTTAATTAAAATGTTTTACAAAAATCTATCTCTTGTATTTACGGAATTAAAAAATTACATCGTTATTATTATATACTACATTACATTTTCTTTCGAATCCTGTTCCAAAATAACCATGCATCATCCTAATTTAACTGTCATTCACATAGTATTAATATAAAGTGTTATATTATGGCATTTCAAATCGTATGACATCTCCATTAAAATGACGTGTCTAAGATTTTCTTATAATTAAATAGATATTTTAAATTAATTAAGAATAATATTAGAGAAACAAAAAAATAGCAAAAATTTACCTAATTTAATATTTATTATTTTAGTCTCTAATTAATAAAAAATTAATTAAGCAAAATAAATATAATTAACTAATTTAAGATACTAATTTGATCATATTAAAATATTAATCATATCATCTTTTTGTTTGTAAATGTCATGCTGACATTTTAACATTTTATATTAGCATTAGAAATGAGTTGAGATTCACAATTTATGAATTTAGGAATCAATTTAATCATTTTCAAAAGTCAACAAATTTTTATGAATGTTCACAATTTTAAAAACTAAACTTTGCATTATTTCTTTAATTATATATCACATAACTTTTTTTTACCTTATAATCTCACTATCTTTCTTACAGAAAAAAAGGATAAAAGCGGTTAAATTTGTTCAAATAATGATTGTTAAGAAGACTCTAGTTGTTGTTATTGTTATAAGATACTTCAACTAAAAATAAACAAAAAGAAAAATCTTGTGAATTTGGGATATGAAGATCTATGTCTGTAAAGAAAAGAGGGATTACTGTAGAGAAGAAAATGATGATTAAATTTGGGGATTAAAATTTTTAATTTTGATTTAGAGACCAAATTGCACCATAAAAATTTACTAATCGACGTCAGCTAGCCGTTACCTGGCCAGCGTGTCACGGAGGAGTCCAGATCAGCTTTTCGATGGTGCCAGGTGGATGGAATATGTCGGAAGGACGAATTTGAGTCCCGAAATGCAACTTTAAAGATGAATATGGATAACTTTTAAGTTTAGAGACTACTATAAAACTCGAGTGCAAGTTCAGGGGCACTTTAAAACTTATCTCTATATATATCACTATCACTTTTATTTATAAATAAATTAATTTTCGATAAATAATCGCGAAAGCACTCTCACGTTAATAATGTTGGAGATACATACTTGTTCAATTCGACCCCGTAACACAAAACAGAATTGCATTAAAAATAGAGCTTATTTTTAAGCACTCACAAGGTACAATATTTTACTTTACACCATCGTCAATTATATCTGTTTTTATTTTAAATAATTATTTATGTAATTAATATAAAAAATAGTTATATTTATTAATATAATATTATATAATTAAATGTACATGTTATCAGTAAATTAAAATTAAATTTTTAAAAATAAATATATTTTATGAATAATGATTTCTTAGACACGCACTAGCGATGAATTCTGATTCAAAGGAACTATAGAGTAGTAGTTGGAACTCTTTGACCTGAAAAACAGGGAAGAAGAAATGTTCATGGACTGCTTCTCTTATTTGGTAATGATAAATTTTATGGTGTTTATAATTTGGAATTTAATTTTTATTTAATTTATTTTTTTATGATAAATTTTGAATATTTTATAATTAATTATTTTTAAAATTAATATTAATTTGGGTAAAATATATTTTTTGTCCCTAAAGTTTGACAAAAGTTTCAAAAATACCTCTAAGTTTTATTTTGTTTCAATTTTATTCCAAAAGTTTTCGATTTGCATCAAATATACCCCTGACGGCTAACTTTTTAAAAAATTTAAGACCAATTCAATAACAATTTCATAAGAACAACCCTCAATACAAGCAAATCAAGCACAATTTCTATGCATTATTGTTAAATTAGTCTTAAATTTTTTGAAAATTTAGCCGTCGAGGGTATACTTGATGCAAATCGAAAACTTTTGAGACAAAATTGAAACAAAATAAAACTTAGGAGTATTTTTGAAACTTTTACCAAACTTCAGGGACAAAAAATATACTTTACCCTATTAATTTTTAATTTTTTTTAGTAAGTTAAACAAATACTTTTAAGTAACATAGCAATCACTGTAGGATAAATTTGTAAGGCAAGTAAGTAGAGTGGACTTGGAGGATAGGCCCAAATGTCAATAGAAGAGGATCTCTAATTTGGTGTGCGTCTGGGAGCCTCCGTCCAAATTGCGTGTTTGGAGAATGGGGGTGGGGTGGTACCTACAAAAACACTCCGATGCCTAAGTTAGCAAATGAGGTAGGTAGGTTTAACAGAGTATTGGAATTTAGAGATACATGAAGGGTGTCAGTGTATTTATAATGGTGATCGAATAACCACGTTGAAGTAGTTCCACTTCTGAAGGTGGATAATCGTCCATTTATCTTATGACTGTTGAGATACTGCTTCTGTAAGTGGATGAGAGATTTTATAGGGCAGTTACTTATTTGAATAAGTGTTATCTGCCACCTCATCTCGAACCCGACCTCCTTAGAGAGAGGCTCGTGTCGAACCCGACCTCTTTTATGAGAAGTCGGTTAGATGTTAAAACCAACTTTTGGATTGGACCTTTTTAACTTACTTAAGTCTAGACTATGATATTAGGCCAGGATATGAACAATAAAAAACTTACTAAAATAAATAAAGATGTTTGAAGATCGAGACTTCACCGCAAGCCCACAGCAAATTGTTTCTATTGAAATAACTTCAGTAGAAGAGTTCTCAAATAGGAGTTCTCTATAATTTCTTTATATTTCTTCTCTTTTGGTGGTTGTTTTCATACTTTTCTGAACCACGTTGTATCCAATTATTCATTGAATCAAGTATAAATTTGAAATAAATAAAATATTTTAATTTTATTTGTCATGCATGAAACATACAAAAAAATTTTAGAGATAAATATAAATTATGTGCTCTCTCTCCTCTTTTTTTTTTTTTTTTATGATAGCTCTCTCTCTTCTTTTTTTTTTTTTTTGGATATTGGCCATTAAGGCCCAAGCTACCCAACCAATCACAGCTCAACCTAATTTCCTAATTCATTCAATTTTGAATCTTCCTATCCTTTCGTTACTTTGTGCTCTAATTAACCACCACAGGTATACTCATTCCTTCAAGCAATTAGAATGTTGAAGCCGTTGGAACGCTGTTGTTCTCTCCCGAACCCATATTGATATGAATTGTGACTGGTACTTTTGGTTGGTCTCCTCTGCTGTCTGCGCTCTGAATGAAGCTTCGATGCCGAGGGTGCACAAACATGGAAGCTTCCGCTTCCTCTCTGAATTTGTAATTTTGATGATACAGTACTTTCCTATTTGCAGCCTATTTGCTCCGAAACTCCTTTTCTGTACCGAGCCCGCTCCCTTTAAAATAAGGTTTGTTATATCAATTTGATTGCATGTCTTGTTTCATTACAAATTGTTGTTGTCGCTGAAAATTCACTTTCGCCGTTTCTTCATCTTCAATTTCTTTAAATAAGATCGTGGAAGCCTTGTGCTTTCTCAAGTCGAATTTACTCCTGTTGGTTCTCTTTAAATCCCAGATCTTGATATTAACTTTGTTTTATGTTGAGTTTTCTGAGTTTTCTGAATTTTCTGAACAGCATGTAGTAATTACTGTTGTTCTCAGTTGTTGAACTTTCTGAATTATTATGTTCCTAACTTTTTTATTGATTTTCTTTTTCCAATTGTTGATAATACGCCGCATCTCCAGTGGTGGTTGCATATTCCAGTTCTGACGAAGGCAATCTGATGCTGCCATTTTAGCAACTGTGTGAGCAAGCAGATTTTTTTCTCTGGGTGTCCAAGTTAGACCACAATTTGGTAATCTTTTTATTAGCTCTCTAATATCCTGTAATATTGCTTCAGTTTCTCCAATGGAAGTATTTGATTTTATGGTTTGGATTAGTTTTAAACTGTCTGATTCAATTAATGGTTTTCCCAAATCCAAATTTTCAATAATAATAAGGGCTTGCCTAATAGCTATAGCTTCAGCTGTTATACTTGAATGTGTGCTAATTTTTCCAGATAAGCCCAACACAATTTTTCCATTATTGTTCCTAATGACCACATATATTGCTCCTTTTTCCATCCTCCTTCCTGAAAGCAGCATCCACATTAGCCTTTAACCAATCTTCCGGTGGAGGCCTCCATCTGATCAAGTGTGCTGTTCTATTTTTCTCGCTCTTCTTTTCTACAAATTGCTGGTCTGTTGAGTTCCAAAATAGATTCTCTATCAGTTTAGCTCTTTTAATTGTTCATTCTGGTTGAATACTCTGTTGCTGAAATATTTTCTGATTTCTTGTCTTCCACACCTCCCAAGCTAGAAATCCGATTCTACTTATTCTCATCTCTTGACGATCTCCTCCCTATTTTTTTATTTTTTCTATATATTCCATCAACCAGTCCCCAAACAATTTTACTGAATCTACTATGGGTGTGCATTGACATTCAGCCCCAAACCAGGTGGCTCGCGTCCATTCGCAGAGAAGCAGGGCATGCTCTATAGTTTCAGTTTCCGTGTTACACACTTGGCAAATAGGACTAGCTATCAATCTCTTCTTATATAAGTTAGTATTTACGGGTAGGATATCTTGAGCTGCTTTCCATAAGAATGTTCTGATTTTTGGAGGAACTTTCATATTCCAAATCTCATTCCATAGTCCCTTTCTATCAGTGCTTGTTGAAGGGCCATTTTGAGTTTTTTCCTGCACTTCTAATCTTGCTGCTTGATAACCAGTTTTGATTGTATACGTACCATCTTCTCTCCAAAGCTAATATAGAGTGTCATGCCTTTTTATTGTGCTTATTGGTGTTTTCATTATGCTATCTGCTATCTCTTGTGAAAATATTGAGTAAATTTTGATTTTGTCCCACTCGTCACTTTCATTGAGTAGCTCCTTTACTTTCCTGTCGTCTGCTATCCCCAAATTAAGTTCTTTTTTTTCTCCCCGCTATCCAATTGTCCTTCCTTATGCTAACATGAGTGTCATCTCCTATACACCACTTTTCCTGTTTTCGGAGCAGCTCCCTACCTTGTAAAATACTTTTCTATACCCACAAAGCATTTCTTGAAGCCTTCGCTTCCCAAAAGTTCTCTCTCGGCAAATAAACGGCCTTAGGATTTGCACCCATGTTGCATTCGGATCTTTTATGATTCTCCAAGCTTGCTTAGCCAAATAAGCTAGGTTTTGAATTTCTACATCTTTAAAACCCAGCCCCCTGTCCCTTTTACTTGCTGTTATAAATTTCCAGCTCTTCCAGTGTATGCCTCGCTCTTTTCCTGATGAAGCCCACCAAAATCTCGCCACCCTTGAGCTTAACCTTCTACAAAAGCCTTTTGAAAATATAATCACATTCATCGCATAAGACGGTATTGCTTGCACAACTGCTTTTATTAAAGTTTCTTTCCCTGCTTGACTTAACAGATTTTCTTTCCAACCTTCAAGCTTGTTTATGACCTTCTCCTTGATCCATGCTAAAGCTCTATTTTGGGACCTTTCCTAGTTGGCTGGCAGCCCCAAATACTTCTCTGGAGTATCCCATGACGCCATGCTGAGAATCTCCTCGATGTTCACTCTAGTCTGTAAAGGCACTTGATATCCAAAAGTGATTCCTGATTTGTCTAGATTGATTTTTTGACCCGAAGCTTCAATGTATTCATTCAAAACTGTAATGATCTGAAAAATCTCCTCCTCCTTTGCTTCTAACAAAATGATGCAGTCATCTGCAAAAAGTAGATGAGAGATGGTGGGTGCTGTTGATGCTATTTTGAATCCTGAGATCCTGCCTTCTCTTTGTGCCTCACTCATTAGGACTGTTAACACCTCTGCTGCCATTATAAATAAATACGGTGATAAGGGATCTCCCTGTCGAAGTCCTCTATATGGCTTGATTTTTCTTGATAGCTCTCCATTAATTTTGAATCTATAGATAATACTTGTAACACATGCCATCATCAACTTCACCCACCTGGCTTGAAAACCGAAAGCTGTGAGGATCTTTTCTAGGAAGTCCCATTCAAGCCTATCGTAAGCCTTATTCATGTCTAGCTTAATTGCTAAATTTTTGGAACTGTTTTTTTTTCTTTTCTGTTAAGGCTATAATAAGCCTCTTGTACTATAATGATATTGTCTTGTATGAATCTACCCCCACAAACGCACTTTGAGTTGGCGATATAACTTTTTCTATCATCTTCTTTATTCTCTGTACTAGAACTTTTGCTAGGATTTTATAGATAAAATTGCAACAGCTAATGGGTCGCAGCTGGTTGAGGTTCTCTAGGTTCTTGATCTTAGGAATTAGGACCACTGTTGTCTCGCTCACCTCTTCAGGCATGTACCCATTATTGAAAAAATCCTTCACTATCACGCACACGTCATTCTTAATGACCTCCCAATATTTCTGATAAAACAATCCACTCAAACCATCAGGCCCAGGTGCCTTAAGACCTCCCATGCCAAAGACTGCCTTTCTTATCTCCTCCTCTGTAACTTCTTTTAATAGCTCATCATTCATTTCTTCAGTTACCACTCTTGGAATCTTATTGATGGTTTTTTCGAAATCCTGCCTTTTTGTTGAACTGAAAAGGCTCTGAAAATGGCTCTCAATGTGTTCCATTATTTTCCATTTTCCATTCAGCCATTGTCCCGTACTATCTTTTAATTTTTCTATACAGTTTCTGTCTCTTCTCTGAATATCAGTCGCATGAAAAAATGCCGTATTCTTATCGCCCCACCTTAGCCACTTTATTCTAGATTGTTGCCCCCAGTATTTTTCCTCTTGCTTCCATAGTTTTGCTATCCCTTCTTTTAACTCTAGGATCCTTTTCTGTTGCTCTTCTGAAATTTCTGATGCTTGTAGTCCTCTAAGTTCCTCTTTCATTCTTTGAATTTCCCTATCTGCTCTTTTGAAGGTCATCTTGCTCCATGTCTTTGAGTTCTTCTTTGTAGTTTTTAATCTTTTCCATCATCTTACTCCAGTTATCTCCATTTGATTTCTCCTTGTTCCAGCTTTTGGTAACTACTTTCTCACAGTCTTCGTGATCGACCCAATACGATTCAAATTTAAAGCTCTTCCCTGATTTGTTTTTCGGCTCTAAATTTAGAATGATTGGGCAATGGTCTGAACTTATGGCTGGCATGAATGTCAAGGTGGCATGTTGAAACATACTTCTCCAAACCCAATTGGCTAGCGCTCTATCTATTCTCTTCCTCGTAATCACTCCGTTCCTCGGGTTGTTAAACCAAGTAAATCTACCTCCTTTCAACTCTATATCCATTAAAGCATTAGCATCAACAAAATATCTAAACTCCCTTACCTGATTCTGTGGCTTCGGGTGTAGTCCCACATTCTCCTCTTGTGCTAATACATCATTAAAGTCTCCTATGAACAGTTGGGACATGTCTCTATGATTATTACTTGATGTGATATCCTTCCACAACTCCTTTCTTCTCCTAAAAATAGGATTTCCATAGACAAAATTACAATACCATATATTTCCTTTTTTGTCTTCAATACGGGCTTTAATGTAATTGTCACACCAAAAATAAACATTAACATTATATATTGCATTCCAAAATAAGCAAAGACCACCGGACAATCCCCGGGGTTCAATGCAAAAAGCTTCCTCAAAATGTAGCCTTTTCCTAATTTTCATGACAGTTTTTTCTTTTGCTCTAGTTTCTATTACAAATACTATGGCTGGCTTTATCTGTTTACATAAGTTTTGGAGCTCCGAAATTGCCGCGGGAGCCGCCAACCCATGACAATTCCAACTTATTATACTCATGGCTGGGTTGGAGGCATGTTAAGGCCCGCCTCCTCAGCCATAAACTCTTCCATGACAGCTTATCTGGTTTGCCTTTCTCGTTCCAACATTCCTGAATCTTGCTCCTCTAATTCTGCCTTGCCTTTTTTTCTTGCCTTGATGTTTTGATTCAGCCCCTCTTCACCCTCTTCCACTTCCATTACATGTGCAGCATCCTCATCCTCCCTTTTTCTTTTAAGCTTCAGGCTATCCCTTATGCATCTTGCTAATTCCATCTCACTCTCCTTTGCTATGGTAAGCGGCTGATTGTTGTTACTATTTTCTTCCTCATCCTCCTTAGCCAATTCCACAAAGTATAAATCTCCATTGACTGACATGTGTACTTGTCTTTCTTGTGCCAATCTTGCTGATTTTCCACAGTTTATTTGATTCCAGCATATTTTCTTCTTTTCCACGTGTTCTCCTCTTCCTACTTTATTTTATGCTATGACTCCTTGCTTTTTTTTGTTGATACACCATGTTGTCTTTATTTTTTTGGGCCCCTTTACCCCACTGCTTCTTTAACATTTCTCCAATAGTTAGTTTTTTTCTCATCTTTAGTCTGGCCTATTTTTTCTTGGGTCTTTTTACCTTCCTTGATCATCATGTAGTCTCTTTTTTCAGCTTGACTCTCACTTGGGCCTAATTCTTTCCTCCTGATTATACCCATTTTTTTCTTGGTTGCTTGGTGTATTGGGCTTTCCACTGTTTTAGTTTGGCAGAATACCATGTTGGGTTAGACATTATTTTCTCCTCCTATTGAGCCTGCTCCTTCTTCATTCATTTCTTTGCTTTTATGTTTGTTCCCTTCCATGCCTCCAATGGTTTTCTTTACAATTTATTTGGCCTATCGATCTCTGTACCTAGATTTGATCTATCCCCTGGTCTATCCCTTGAACCAGAGGAGATTTCTTCAATCCTCCTTTCTGTCTGAGCCCCATCACCTAATTTCAAGACAGCAGTATTTTCATCACCCATCAGCTCATCCAGATTAGTCCCTTCATTTTGTTCCAGATTTTTCTGCAATGCCACTTGTCTATTTGCCAATAAATCCTATGTACCATCTACTCTGCCTACTGATTTTACTAAGACACTAGCCTGAGAGCTCCTTACCCACCCTTGACTAGACTCTCCTTCTCTCTCATGGTGCCTTCTCTGCCATACCCTTTTCTGTTGGCTTCTCTCACATGCCTCCCATAGCTCCTCCATCCAGTTGTTTTGATCTTCCTTCTGTCTCCTAATCCCAGCCTTTCTTGCTTCAACATCTATGGACTTCAGACCTGGAGTAGTGAGCTCTGGACCATATTTGGGCATATTAGGATTAACTATGGACATAGCCATCTCCTCAACACAGGTCCTTTTATCATGACCAATCATCCCACACTTATAGCAGTAATCATACAGTTTTTCATATTTTAACGATGCCCATGCATGACTTCCATCAAACTTTTTGAACCAGAATTCAGTTTTTAATGGAAGTTGAATATCAATCTCAACTCTAACTCTCAAAAAAGGTCTAAGCATATTTCCTTCAACAAAAGGATCTTTTGCAGTTATAACCCTACCCAATATTGCTCTTATTTTCTCAGCGTTACTTTTATTGATTTTATCATATGGTAATCCATGTATTTGAATCCAAATAGGAAGCTGATTGTAATTTACCTCATCAATGGACAGATTTGAGCTCCACAATTGAAGACTAAGCATATGGCCTTCTATTCTCCATGGTCCGCCTTCATAAGCTCTCCTTGCTTCGTCTTGACTTTTAAAGTTCAAAATGAAAGACTTAGAACCTGCACTAGTGATCATCAGTCCTTGCGAATCTCCCCACATCTGAAAGATGGTTTTTCGCACTGTAGTCATGTTGAGTGATTTTTTTGTTAGTACTCTTTCGACTAGTTTTTGATTGGCAGCTGTTTCCTGTTGAACCGGGGCCTCATCAAAGTGAACCACATCTCCCCCATGCCTTCAAATATCATACCTTCCATTCTTTTTCCTAAAAGGATGATTCTTTGTAATGATTGTTAGCACTCTCTTTGTAAAGAAATATGTTGTAGTGTTTTCGAGAAATATGTGTTTAGTGTATTAATGTGATCACCGACTTCGCTTATCGAAGAAGTTGAACTCCACTGCTGGAGAGTTGAAGCTCCACTGCTGGAGAAAGGCTATATATTTACTGTTAAATCACGCTAGCTAGTCACTCTCTCTTCTTTTTAAAAACTATCGTTGGTTGGCGGGTTGTTCCTCCAACAACTTCTTGATTGTTGTAAATAAAAGATATATTAAATATAAAATAAAGATGTATTAATATAAGACTCTAGCATTAAAATAATTAGCTCAATAGTGATTTGTATATATATAATAATATTATATATTGTAATGTGTATATATATATAAAGATAGAAAAGAGTATAAAAAGTAAAGAGAGAGAGAATTGCATAAATATATATATATATAAAGATAGAAAGAAGTATTAAAAGTAAAAAGAGAGAGAATTGCATTTGTTTATAATAAGAGAAAGAAAGAGAATATTTTTATATTGCTTTAGAGTGTAAGAAAGAAAAGAGAGAGTATTTGTTTATTATTGTTGTGTAAAAAGTCTCGTACCATACCCCTATTTATACATGCATGGGGTCTTTATTTTCAGCATGCATTTAATATTTATTCTCTCTTTGAAAATATGAATTTTACATGGGAATGGGCATCCATGTTGCTCGTTCTTATCACAACACTCCCCCTTGGATGCCCATTTAGGATTATTGCCTCATTAAAACCTTACTAAAGAAAAACCCTGTGGGAAAAACCTTAGTGAAGGAAAAAGAGTACAATATCCTTTGTGATGGGGACTGCCTCATTAAAAACCTTGGCAAGAAAAACCCAATGGAAAAAAAAAACTTGACCAAGGAAAAAAGAGTACAGTCTCCCCCTCTTGCTGACATTATTTAATGTCTCAAAATCGGCGCATCCCAATCTCATGTACCAGTCTTTCAAAGGAGGATTTTGGGAGTGACTTTGTGAATAAATCTGCCAGATTGTCACTTGAACGGATCTATTGGATATCAATTGTCCCTTGATTTTGAAGGTCATGAGTGAAGAAGAATTTGGGAGAAATATACTTTGTTCTATCACCTTTGATGTATCCACCCTTAAGTTGAGCAATGCATGCTGTATTATCTTCAAACAGGACAGTTGGAGCTATCTTATGATCAATCAGTCTACATGATGACAGAATATATTGAATCAGACTCCTCAGCTAAAAACACTCGCGACTAGCTTCATGAATCGCCAGTATTTCAGCATGATTAGAGGAGGTTGCTGCAATCGTCTGTTTCGTGGACCTCCATGATATAGCTGTACCACCATATGTGAATAGGTATCCTGTTTGAGATCCCCCTTTATGTGGATCAGACAGGTATCCGGCATCTGCATAGCCAACTAGTTGTGACTTGGATCCATAGGGATAAAACAATCCCATATCAACCGTTCCATGAAGATATCGAAAAATTTGTTTGATTCCACTCCAATGTCTTCTGGTTGGAGAGGAACTATACCTTGCTAGTAAATTCACCGCGAATGATATGTCAGGTTGCGTATTATTAGCAAGATACATTAGTGCTCCAATGGCACTAAGATATGGTACTTCAGGACCAAGGATATCTTCATTTTCTTCTTTAGGACGGAATTGATCCTTTTTCACATCCAAAGATCTTACGATCATTGGGGTACTTAATGGATGTGACTTATCCATATAAAATCTTTTCAAGATCTTTTCTGTGTATGTTGTTTGATGAATAAAGATCCCACCTTTTATATGCTCGATCTGGAGGCCGAGACAAAACTTAGTCTTTCCAAGATCTTTCATCTCAAACTCTTCCTTTAGAGTTTTTATAATTGTTAAAATCTCTTCAGGAGTCCCAATGATATTTAAATCATCAACGTACACAGCAATTATAATGAATCCAGATGCTGATTTCTTTATGAAAACACACGGGCAGATATCATCATTCTTGAATCCGTTTTTGGCCAAATAGTCAGTAAGACGATTATACCACATTTGTCCAGATTGTTTCAGACCATATAAAGATCTTTGTAATTTGACTGAGTATAACCCTTGCGAATATTCATTAGATGGTTTAGATATCTTTAGTCCTTCAAGGACTTTCATATAGATATCCCGATCTAATGAGCCGTATAAGTAGGCTGTTACCACATCCATTAAATGCATATGCAGTTTATGATATGCAGATAAACTGACCAAATAACGCAATGTTATCGCATCCGCTACAGTTTCTTCATAATCTATACCGGGCCTTTGTGAAAAACCTTGTGCCACAAGTCGGGCTTTATAGCGCACAACTTCATTTTTCTCATTTCGTTTTCTCATAAATACCCACTTATATCCAACAGGTTTTACATCTTCAGGTGTACGGACTACAGGTCCAAAGACTTCACGTTTTGCAAGTGAGTCTAATTCAGTCTTCATGGCTTCTTTCCATTTTGGCCAATCATTCCTTTGTCGACATTCTTCGACTGATCTTGGCTCAAGATCCTTACTTTCATGCATGATATCTAATGCCACATTATATGCAAATATTTCATTGACAATTGTCTTATTTCGGTCCCATTTTGCTCCTGTAAAGACATAATTTATCGAGATCTCGTCATTTTCACAATTTTCAGGTACCTGAACGTCTTCTGGCGTTATATCAGAATTTTGGACAACTGCAGGTGTCTCTACTATGTCTTTTTCAACAGGAATATTATTTATCTCTTTTCTCTTTCGAGGATTTTTGTCTTTGGAACTGACAGGCCTGCCACGCTTCTGGCGTGAATTTGCTTCAGTGGCTACTTGTCCTACTGGGACATCAATTCGAATTGGGGCATTTTCCGCTGGTATATAAGATTTAGTTATCCTCTTTGTATCGGAAAATGCATCAGGCAAATCATTTGCTATTCTTTGCAAATGTATAATATTTTGAACTTCCAGTTCACATTGCCCTGATCGAGGATCTAAATGCATCAATGATGATGCATTCCAGTTAAGCTCCTTTTCAGGAAGCTTATTCTCTCCCCCCTAATGTTGAAAATTTTGATTCATCAAAATGACAATCCGCAAACCGGGCTTTAAATACATCTCCAGTTTGTATCTCAAGATACCTCACTATAGAGGGAGAATCATATCCAACATATATTTCCAATTTTCTTTGGGATCCCATTTTGGCGAGATTAGGTGGTGCAATGGGAACATATATCGTACACCCAAATATTCTTAAATGGGAAACATTTGGCTGCTGGCCAAAAGCTAATTGCATAGGAGAGAATTGATGATAACTCGTTGGCCTCAAACGAATAAGTGCTGTAGCATGTAAAATAGCATGCCCCAAACCGAGGTTGGGAGATTTGTTCTCATAAGCAAGGGTCTAGCAATTAATTGGAGGCGCTTAATAAGTGATTCTGCTAACCCATTTTGTGTGTGAACATAAGCTACTGGATGTTCAACACTTATTCCATTAGCCATACAATAAGCATCAAAAGCTTGGGAAGTAAATTCACCAGCATTATCAAGACGAATTGCTTTGATTGGATTTTCTGGAAATTGTGCTTTTAATCGAATAATTTGAGCCAGTAATCTCGCAAACGCCAGGTTGCGAGAAGATAATAAGCACACATGTGACCATCTCGAAGATGCATCTGTTAGGACCATAAAATATCTAAAAGATCCACATGGTGGATGAATAGGTCCACATATATCACCTTGAATTCTTTCTAGAAATTCAGGGGACTCAAATCTAATTTTTACTGATGATGGCCTTAGAATTAACTTCCCTTGAGAACATGCAGCACAACAAAATTCACTAGTTTTAAGAATCTTCTGGTTCTTTAGTGAATGTCCATGAGAGTTTTCAATAATTCTCCTCATCATGGTTGTTCTCGGATGACCCAATCGGTCGTGCCAAGTTATGAATTCATTTGGGCTAATAAACTTCTGGTTTACAGTGGCATGTGATTCAATTGCACTAATCTTGGTATAATACAACCCAGATGAAAGTGAGGGTAATTTTTCTAATATAACTTTCTTATTTGAATCATGAGTTGTGATACATAAATACTCATGATTTTCCTCATTCATAGTCTCAATATGATATCCATTTCGGCGAATATCTTTAAAGCTCTACAAGTTTCTTCGAGACTTGATAGACAACAGTGCATTATTTATTATAAATTTTGTTCCTCCAGGAAACAAAATTATAGCTCTTCCGGAGCCTTCTATCACATTGCCTGAGCCAATAATAGTATTAACATATTCCTCTTTTGGCACAAGATGGGTAAAATATATATCACTTTTGAGAATAGTGTGCGAGTTTGCACTATCCGCAAGGCATACATCTTCATTACATATCCTTGCCATTCTCTTCAAAAACAAATAATAATAAAATGAGTAGTATACACAGTTAAATTGAATACTTGATCAGAATTATTTTTCTAAGAAACACTGTACATAAAATAATGTCACATACTAAAATTTTATTTTAAAATTTGACACATTTAATAATTTCAAAATTCATAAACATTAATATTTCATTATTTATATACATCACATTTGAAACTTAAATACATAGAAAATAAAACCTAACAATAAGTTCTTTACATTATTTATTTACATATATACTGCACAGTCCCACATATTAAACTATTCCATCATTGATCAAATGACCAATATTTCTTTCAGGATCCTCAAAAAAATCAGATACATCATAATGAGTGGTGGAGTTCTCAGCATCATTTGAGACAAAATTTGTTTCCTTTCCTTTGTCGTCCTTTTTCAAAGATGTCTGATAAAGATCGACTAGGTGCCTTGGGGTACGACAGGTACATGACCAATGGCCATTTCCACCACAACAGAAACACTTATCCTCTGTTGATTTATTCTGCCCGATATTCCTTTCTCTATCCCACTTCTGGTGAGATCCTCTCTTTTGAACATAATTCTTTTTCCTTCCATAATTTTTCTTATTATTAAAACCTTGCCATTTACCTCTTCTGGGGTAATTTGCCACATTTACTTCAGAAAATGGGGCAGTGCCAACTGAGCGCGCTTCATGATTTTTCAATAACAACTCATTGTTGCGTTCAGCAACAAGAAGGCAAGAAATTAACTCAGAATATTTTTTAAACACTTTCTCTCGATACTGCTGCTGCAGGAGCACATTCGAGGCATGGAAGGTTGAGAAAGTTTTCTCCAACATATCATGATCAGTTATTTTTTCTCCACACAATTTCATTCGTGAGGTGATTCAAAACATTGTAGAATTATATTCATTTATAGATTTAAAATCTTGTAAACGCAAATGCGTCCATTCATATCGGGCTTGAGGAAGTATCACCGTTTTCTGATGATTATACCTTTCTTCAAGATCTTTCCAAAGATCTGCAGGATCTTTTAATGTAAGATATTCATTTTTCAATCCTTCGTCAAGATGACGACGAAGAAAAATCATTGCTTTAGCTTTATCCTTCTGGGATGCATTATTTTCAGCCTTAATGGTATCTCCAAGATCCATTGAATCAAGATGGATTTCAGCATCTAATATCCATGATAAATAATTGTTTCCAGATATATCAAGAGCATTGAATTCAAGATGAGAGAGTTTTGACATAATGAAAAATTTGTTACCTGAGTCTTCCTAAAAATTTGATCAGAGTCTCGTGCTGATAACGTGTTGTAAAATAAATAAAAGATATATTAAATATAAAATAAAGATGTATTAATATAAGACTCTAGCATTAAAATAATTAGCTCAATAGTGATTTGTATATATATAATAATATTATATGTTGTAATGTGTATATATATATAAAGATAGAAAAGAGTATAAAAAGTAAAGAGCGAGAAAATTGCATAAATATATATATAAAGATAGAAAGAAGTATTAAAAGTAAAAAAGAGAGAGAATTACATTTGTTTATAATAAGAGAAAGAAAGAGAACATTTTTATATTGCTTTAGAGTGTAAGAAAGAAAAGAGAGAGTATTTATTTATTATTGTTGTGTAAAAAGTTTCGTACCATACCCCTATTTATACATGCATGGGGTCTTTATTTTCAGCATGCATTTAATATTTATTCTCTCTTTGAAAATATAAATTTTACATGGAAATGGGCATCTACATTGCTCGTTCTTATCACAACATTAATTGGTTTTTTGATTTTATCAATCGGGCTAGACTTGGTTATACTGTGGTAGTTAGGCAAAGCTTATTAAGACGTTACATGATAACCAATAGTCCAATACTATTCTGCAAGGCCCAACTCAAAGTCCAATAAGAAATTACATCATTTGTGAAGGTCCATACTTCCATTTGATCCACATTCATTTTACCATCTTATTATACACGCGAGCGTAAAACAAAAAAGATGGTCTGACCAAAATAAATTCAGTACAATGTTTTTTTATTAATAATCAGCAAATATTCACTGAAAACAAGTCTTTTGTTTTGGTTTAAAGTTAAGAGGGAATTTAAACTCGCGTATAGAAAGACTATATTATTTAAACTATAGCTCTTTAGCATTGAAAACAAGGTTATTGTTCATAAAAAGTTCTTTTAAACTGAAAAAAAATTAATAAAATTACATTTATATGTTGATTTAAAAGTAATTTAATTTATTTATTTTATCAATTTTTTCACTTTAAATATTTTTAATCTCCTTTGAAAAAAGGGACAGTGTTATTTGTTTGTTAACTATATAATTCTTTTTTTTTAAAAGAGAAGTTCAACACATAAAGTGAAGCATGTTAGAAAATTATTTAATTTCCTAACTTTTAATGGGCAATACATATATTAATTATAATCACAAATTATGCTATTTCAAATTAAATGACTTATATAATGGTGATCTCATTTATTGTTATAAATGCTAAATTGAATAAGTCATTATTACTTTTGATTTGGAATTAAATGAGAATAAAACCGGATATTATCTTTTGTTCCTTAGATAATTATCTTTTTGGATTTTAGATATATTATCTTTTGGGCTTTAGATACTATTTTATTTGGGTTTAAGGGTTTAATGGGTGTCATGCTCAAATATAAATAGACCTTCAGGGTTTCGGTCCCCAATATACCAAAGCCGCCTTCGTTGCTCTTTCCCCATCAAAAGAGTTACAGTACAGCCTCCTAGGAATACAGAAGGCTTTGGTTGAGGAAGATCGAAAGAACCACAAGATCCAAACTCTTCCGATCGTATGATTCATGTTTATGAATTCAGGTACGCTTCCGCATTATGATATATATATTTTTGGTGATTCAATATGAATGATCTGGGATATTGAAAATTAATTTATTCCAACAAGTGGTATCAGAGCCATCCATAATTTGGTCATAAAAAATATTCAGTTTTATTTTTTTTTACTGGATTAATATATATATGTACGTTCTTGTTACATTATGATATTGAGTAACGGAATATACATATATATATGTATCATATACGTGCGACTGGATCCGGTGAATTTATTATTTGTTTTAACGAGCATACAGACTTTATATATATTAATTTATTTGATCATCCAGTAATATATTTCATACATATAAATGTATTGCATTCTTAACACATGATCAAGCTATATATATGTGTATTGTCACTCATCGCCATTCATATAAGTTGTGACTTATAACGCATTTGGTTTTAAAATATATATACATATCGCTGTATCAAAATTTTAATTTGATATATTAATAATTGATTATTCTGAAACATTAATATGGAGTGTTACTATGATTGTTTCAAATTTAATAATGTGTGCCATTAATTTGCTGTAAAGTTAATTAATTATCCTTTTAGGATATAAGGATTAATATGTATATGTTACTTATGCGAATATTAATCGATCTAAAAGGAGATTTTTATTTGGCCAAGTTATGTATGCATATTAATAATATTTGAATAATAGAAAATATTATTTTATTGTTACATAAGGAAATTGGTAATAATTTGGATTAGTATACCCATCTATTTTATAAAGATTTGGTTTTAGAATAAATTGATTGAACATTATGCTGCCAAAGTAGCCTCTTTTGTGAAAATTGATTTATTCAAAACATAAGGAATATGGTGTTATGTAATTCATGCGAATATTGATCGGCCCAAAGGAAGGTCTATATTTGGCCGAATTACATACACATATTGATAGTAAATACATGTTTGGGTAACTAATTAAGAATAAAGTAATGCTTATTATTTATGCGAACAATAATCGGCCCAAAGGAAGTTTATTGTTTGGCCAAATAATAAGCATTGTACACTTTTGTTTATTTTCTATTAATTATGCGATCAATAATCGGCCCAAAGGAAGGTTATTGTTTGGCCAATTAATAGAAAATATATGCGGTAATAAATAGGTTGCGAAGTTTAAGTTTCCATGTGCGCATTAAGTCGGTCCAAAGAAAGGCTTAATGTGTGACAGGAATTTTGACAATATTTGATTACTGCAATGAGAGTATCACTTACAGTTAATTTTTCTATCCAAAGATTGAAAATTAATGTTGTTCTAGATATCTCAATATGGATTTTTTCCCATTATTTAACTAATATTTACTGCATGTTTATTTGTTCTAATCCAGAAACTATGGCTTTAGTTACCAATGTTTCTGCGCAAATTAGCAGTATTCCTATGCTGAATGGTTCAAACTTTAAAGTTTGGAAGGATACCGTGGAGATTGTCCTTGGTTGTATGGATCTAGATATAGCTCTTCGAGAGGAGAAACCCACTTCCACTCCAGAAAACCTCAATGAGGTTAAAATAGAGAAGTGGGAGAGATCCAATCGAATGAGCATTATGATCATGAAACGCTCAATTCCTGAGGCGTTTCGGGGCTCAATTACTGAGGATAAAGATGCCAAACAGTTCCTAAAGGATGTTGAAAAATTCTTTACTAAGAATAAAAAGGCGGAGGCAAGTAGCCTTTTGAGCAAACTTGTCTCCATGAGGTATAAAGGTAAAGGGAACATAAGGGAGTACATTATGAAAATGTCTCATCTTGCTTCAAAATTGAAAGCACTAAAGTTAGAGTTGTCTGAAGATTTACTCGTGCATTTCATTTTGATTTCCCTTCCTGCACACTTTGGGCAATTCAAAGTGAGTTATAACACTCTGAAGGACACTTGGTCCTTAAATGAGCTTATATCTCACTGTGTGCAAGAAGAAGAGAGGCTACAGCAAGATAAGACTGAAAGTGCTCACATGGCTTCATCTTCTCAGTATAAAAGAAAGCGTGATACTACTGCGGATGTGCCTTCTCAGCAGAAAAAGGATAAGAAACAAGATCAAGTTTCAACTTGTTTCTTCTGTAAGAAGGTGGGACACATGAAGAAGGATTGTACCAAATATGCCACATGGCGTGTAAAGAAGGGTATAGTTCTTACTTTCGTTTGTTCTGAGGCTAGTTTAAGTTATGCACCTGTTGATACTTGGTGGGTAGATTCTGTTACTACTACTCATGTAAGTGTTATTATGCAGGGTTGCCTGTGGAGCCGACCGCCAAGTGATGCTGAAAGATACATCTATGTGGCAGACGACAATATAGTTGCAGTCGAAGCTATAGGAACCTTTAGATTATGTTCCACGAGTGTATTTTACTTGAATTTATTAGAGACATTTAATGTACCGTCATTTAGACGAATTTTGGTTTCTGTTTCTCGTTTGGACAAATCAGGTTATTTTGTTCATTCGGAGACAATAAAGTCAGTCTCTTTTACAATTCGAATAATATTTACTCTGGTCATTTGGTGGATAATCTATATAGGCTTAACTTAAATTCCTATAAAAATGAAATACAACAAACGGGTACAAAACGAAAACTAAATGAGAATTCGGCATCATTATGGCACAAACGCCTAGGTCACATCTCTAAACAGAGAATTCAGAGGCTCGTGTCGGATGGAATTCTCGGACCCCTAAATTTGGCGGACTTTGAAGTCTGCATTGAGTGCATAAAGGGGAAAAGGACAAACGAAAGGAAATTAGGTGCCGAGAGAACTAAAGATGTCTTAGAACTAATACATACCGATATATGTGGCCCATTTCCTACTGTCTCTTGGAATGGACAACGGTACTTTATTACGTTCATAGATGATTACTCTCGTTACGAGTATCTATATTTAATTCATGAAAAGTCCCAAGTCTTGGATGTTTTCAAGTCTTTCAAAGCTGAAGTTGAACTTCAACTTGGAAAGAAAATTAAAGCTGTCAAATCTGATCGTGGTGGTGAATACTACGAAAGATATGACGGTTCAGGTGAGCAACGTCCCGGGCCTTTTGCCCTTTTTCTAGAGGAGTGTGGTATTGTTCCGCAATACACCATGCCAGGCAAACCTAGCATGAATGGTGTTGCAGAGTGAAGGAACCGAACTCTTAAAGACATGGTGAGAAGTATGATTAGTCATTCTTTCTTACCTGAATCACTCTGGGGAGAAGCCTTAAAGACCGCAGTGTACATCCTTAATAGGGTGCCAAGCAAAGCAGTTAACAAAACCCCATACGAAATTTGGACTGGAAAAAGGCCCAGTATAAAGCATTTGCATATTTGAGGATGTCCAGCTGAGGCGCGACCTTATAGGCCGCATGAAAGAAAATTGGACTCAAGGACAATCAGTTGCTACTTTGTTGGTTACGCTGAGCGTTCACGGGGGTACAAGTTTTACAATCCTGCATCAAGGTCTATTTTGAGACGGGAAATGCGAGATTTCTTGAGGATGTTGAGTTTGGGGGGAAGGATATATTAGGAATGTTGCTTTTGATGAGGATTCTATAACTGACAATGATCAGGACCTTGTGCCTATTATTGTTCAAGATACAGTTATAGTACAAAAGCACAATGAGAATCCTGTTATAAATCCAGCTACAGTACAAGAGAACAATGAGAATATTGTTGTTGCTCAAGATACTGCTACAGTACAAGAAAATAGTGAGAATCCTCCTCAAACTCAACCCATACAGCAAGCTCAACAACCTCAAGAAGTGTCATTAAGGAGATCCAATAGAAAAAGGAGAAAATCCATCTATGGTATCAAACAAGCTTCCTGTTAATGGTATCACAAGTTTAATTAAGTCATTACCTCATGGTTTTGAGGTAAATTTTATAGATGAATGTGTATACCGCAAGTTCAGTGGGAGTAAATACCTTTTTTGGTCTTACATGTTGATGACATTCTACTTGCCAGCAACGATATAGGCTTGTTGCATGAAACTAAGAAATTTCTATCGAACAAATTCGAAATGAAAGATCTTGATGATGCCTCTTTTGTATTAAGAATCGAGATACTAAGAGATCGTTCTCAAGGTATTCTTGGATTATCACAAAAGAACTATATCGAAAAGATTTTAAGTAGATATGGCATAGAAAGTTGTAGACCAATGGACACACCCGTAGTTAAAGGAGACAAGTTTAGTCTCAAGCAATGCCCCAAAATGATCTTAAAAAGATAACAATGCATGATAAACCTTATGCATCAGCACTAGGGAATTTAATGTATGCTCAAGTCTATATACATCCCGATATATCATTTATAGTGGGAGTATTGAGTATATACTTGAGCAATCCAGGCATGGATCATTGGATAGCTGTTAAACGCGTAATGCGTTATCTAAAGAGAACAAATGATTAGATGCTTATTTATCGGAGATCAGAAAATTTGGAGATCATTAGGAACTCTGATTCCGATTTCGATTTCATGGCATATGGTTGCGAAACTTTGTCACTAAGCTTCATATAGTAGATGACATTGAAAGGCCATTAAAGATATTTTGTGACAATAAGTCAGCAGTACTATACTCCAATAACAATAAGAGCTTGACAAAATCGAAGCATACAGACATCAAGTTCTTAGTTGTCAAGGAGAAAGTTTAAGAAAAAAACATATTTCCATAGGACATATAGGAACAGAGTATATGCTAGCAGACCCATTACCAAGGGATTGACCCCTAAAGTTTTTCATGAGCACACTGCTCGAATGGGTGTCAATATTTGTGATGCTTTGGTTTAGTGGGAGTTTATTTTATGATATATGTCCTATGACAGATATTGAGTTATTTTTCTGCAGAATTAAGTTGATGGTTTATTTCATGTTATGTGAAATGTTCATTTTGCAATATTTGTATTGTGTTTGATCTCAATAAAGTTGGATCAGCTGGAAATAGACATGCATGAGATCATTTGGCATGTAATTTCCATATTACTCATCCAAATTTGATCTATGTCGTTGAGTATATTAGGATGGTGATTGGCGTGGTTTAGTCATGGCATTTAATGTGATAAAAGCTGCGGTAGTTCCATATCTAATGTATGAGACGGACCAGATTGTTAAAGTAATGAGAGAAATAGCATTCAGATGCGCGCATAAAGTTTATAAGATGTGATTATGTCAAGAAAGAATATATGTATAGCCCAAGTGGGAGATTGTTAGAAAATTATTTAATTTCCTAACTTTTAATGGGCAATACATATATTAATTATAATCACAAATTATGCTATTTCAAATTAAATGACTTATATAATGGTGATCTCATTTATTGTTATAAATGCTAAATTGAATAAGTCATTATTACTTTTGATTTGGAATTAAATGAGAATAAAACCGGATATTATCTTTTGTTCCTTAGATAATTATCTTTTTGGATTTTAGATATATTATCTTTTGGGCTTTAGATACTATTTTATTTGGGCTTAAGGGTTTAATGGGTGCCATGCTCAAATATAAATAGACCTTCAGGGTTTCGGTCCCCAATATACCAAAGCCGCCTTCGTTGCTCTTTCCCCATCAAAAGAGTTACAGTACAGCCTCCTAGGAATACAGAAGGCTTTGGTTGAGGAAGATCGAAAGAACCACAAGATCCAAACTTTTCCGATCGTATGATTCATGTTTATGAATTCAGGTACGCTTCCGCATTATGATATATATATTTTTGGTGATTCAATATGGATGATCTGGGATATTGAAATTAATTTATTCTAACAAAGCATAGAGAATACACAATGGTAAGACAACTCAAACAAAGAGACAAACCCTGTAAACATACGGTAATATATATCCCTTTGTTATTTTCGATATTGCCATCAACAACAAAAGGGATCCACACCTAACCATTCCTTGTAACTCATAAAGGACATGTTGATAATCTCCTCAACTCCTTTTCCTTTATTTTGGAAGATTCTCGTGTTCCTTTCCAGCCATAAGTTTCAGGTAATCGCACAAAAGTACACCATCCACTTCTTGTACTCCTAGGGGTGTCCATGGATCAGATCGTATCTGTAGATCCGCGGTAAATATTCGCATCCGATCCGCAGATCCGCACTATAATAATTAAAAAAAAATTAAATATATATATGTTTGATATTATATTTACTTGTTTGTATGTTTTAGTTAGTAATTATTATTCATATATTGTATTATTTTATTTTTTTTATTTAGAGAGAGTTTGATTAAAAATATTTTAAGAATAAATAAGTTTAAAGTATGAAAGAAATATTTTTATCGAATTCTTTTACATAAAAATATGATTAAAAAGAGAAGGTTTAATTATGCGGATATATCCGATCCGATCCGATCCGATCCGCGGACACTCCTATGTACTCCGCCTTCCTTTGTGATATCTCTGTCCAGCTTAAGAAATGCTCCTTCAACGTATCCGGACAAGACCATTGTTTACTATCATATGATATCCATATACACCAAATCTGCCAAGCAAAACTACAGCTAAAAAACAAGTGGTGACCAAGCTCAATACTTTTATTACACAAAACACACAAGGTATCTTGATGGTTAATAGCTCCAAACCAACTCAGTCTCTCCTTTGTACTGATCTTATTAGTCGAAGCAAACCAAACAAACAATTCTACTCGTGACGAGCTAGTCCTTTCTAAATAATTTTAGTAAACTATATAAATTGTCTCGTATATTGCATTTCTTTTTATGCTAGGGTCTTATTCAATAGGTTTTAACTGTTTCTTTTTCTACTTTCCAAATACTTTTAAAATTGATCAAACATTTGAAACTAAAATTATAAACTACTTGCATTAATTACCAATAAGTTTGAATAGGAAACAGAGTATTTTACAGAAAAAAAAAAAAAAAAGAAAAACATCTTCAAGGATGCAAAAACTAAGTTATTAAAGAAGAATATGAGCTAGGTGATAATCGTCAATTGAAGTGAGAAGCATCAGAAGGAACACATGCATTAGTGGTATCTTAGGAAAGTTCACTTTAGAACCTTTACTTATTACCAAAATACTTGGTCGATCACCAATCCATCATTATCAATCATGTATTGCAAAAGTTGTTCATTCAATAACACTATAGATCGAAAATATGTCTTTACCTTTAAGCATGGCATATCACTAACTGATGATTTTGTTTTTTCTGGTTTATGTTACAAGAATCCAGCAATTGGTTCAATAAAGATTAAAGAAAAGGAAGTAGACATGACAAGACCAAACAAGGAAGGAATCTCCAAAATCTCTGGTTAGTACATACGCGTTGTTTGTTTTTTGTTTTCTCTTTTGGGAAATTGCATCGTGTAGTGTTTACTACTTATTGTTATTATTATTATTATCTTTACTTTGTTTACATGAGAGGATACATCAAAGTTGCATAACATGTCGTGCCTTCAATATTTAGAGGCTATGCAAGAAAGAGCTTAAACACCATACACCCAAAGGTGAGGTTGATGGCATAAAGGTAAAGGGGATTCTAAACCTACCAATATCAAGGGACAACTCGTTTAATCAAATTCAATTAGTGTCGCTATGTATTTTCCTTTCCCTTTTTTCTAAATCTCCTTTAACGATAAATTAGTATTTTTTTCTGAGGTATTTACTGGTCTAACAACTTCAAAGATTAATTTGTTGCGAATCTAAATTTTATTTAAAAATTTATTATTGATCGTTAGATTGATACATGTACAAAGTTAGATTTAACCCACCAAACATTTATTTAAGCAGACGAATAAGTTAACAATTCGACCAATTTAAAATAGTTCTGTAAAATTAGTGTTTAACTTTATGACTATGAATAGCAAATGAACCTTAATCCATTGGATCGATCTGTTTAGCCAACCAAAAAAAATAGATTAGATATTAAATTTATGTTGTTTAGAATAGTTTTTAATTATGAGTTATTGAATTTTGTAAAAAAATCACTTTATTTTTTGCAATTCATCTAATTTTTTTAGTTTCGATTTAGGTTAAACTAAAAAAAATCAATTTAAATCCTAAAAAAAAAAAAACTCAAATTTCATTTTATAAATTTTATTTTTTTTGTTTCGTTTGCGAGAGTGTACTTTTGGAACTACATATTAAAATAGGATGGACTAGTCAATTTAAGGAACGGATTTTGGTAGGACTAGAGAGGCATATCAATTGCCACTTCTATTTGTGTCATGTATAATATATATATAATAGAAAATGTTTAATTATTCTGTTGGTGCTATAGTTTTATTAAATTTGTAATTAAATTTTTATAATATTTTTTTAATTGAATTTTTATACTGTTTTTAATTTTATAATTAGGTAATTTTTAGTGTAAAAAATGTTAGAGTTAACTAATATATTTTCACAAATTGAAGATATTCATAATTCAAAACTTAATTAGATTTTTGACCGCATGTATTTTAGAAAAAATATTCTGTTAATTTTAATATTTTTAACATGAAAATGACTTAATTACAAAGTTGAAAGCAGTATATGAGAGTTGTCGCTGCCGCTCCAGCCTTGGTAATGACGGCCCTCCATCGTTTTTTCTTCTCAACCTCCAAACTTTTCCTTCCTCTCCTTTGCTCTTTCTCACTCCACCTACTTTCTTTGTTCTTCTTCTTCTCTCCCAATTTTTTTCTTTGGTTTTTCGTGTTTTCTTTTCAGCCTCTGGTTTGATTAGATCCGGAAAAAAAAAAACTCCTTTTTTTCTTACTATTCCCTTTCCTTTTCTTTCACTTTTTCTTCCTCTCCTTTTTCCTTTTTTTGATTTTAGTCTCTTCCTCTGAATTCTGTTTCTGTTTTTTTTATTATTTTTAGTTTATTTTAGCTTATTTTTTTCTTCGTCTACGTTTTTTACCATAGACTGTTATCAGACCTGAGTAAATTAGCTCTGTGTTTTTAGTTTTAATAATCGCTTCGTGATTTTTTTTTTCTCTTTTATAGGGGTGCTCTTGGTTCCTTTATAGTTGTTAGATAGTGGTGATTTTATATTACAGATCTTTTTAAATTTAGGAAAAAAATTCTATGAAAAAATATTTTTGTTTATCGAAAAACTTTTAAATTTAGAAAATATTCAAATCTATATAAAGAAGAAGATGTATCTTACTGTCTTGCAGCATGCGTGTGTAGATGTAGAAATAAAAGTGATTCAAATTTTTTTTTTGTTTCTACCTTTTAAGATTTTTAGTAATCAAATATTATGTTTTTTATTAGATTATAATTTGATATATATATATATGATATTTATCTTCTTATTATCGATGTAAAATTAATATGTTTATGATATTTGTAAATGTTATTTGGCTTCTCTATGAATGAAAAATGTTTTTTTTTAAAAGAAAAATAGTAATTAAACCAATAGAAAACATAATTTGATTAGAGTGTAGATGAAAGTTCTGATATAAACCTAAGTAAGCAATTATATTATATAACGACAATTTAGGAAACACTGCATCTATCAATTCTAATAATAAATATGTATTCTTTATTATTTAATCGAAATTTAATTGATGTAAAACTTCACGACTCGTACTTGAAAATATTTTAACATTTTCATATATAATAATAGTGTAAAGATTAATGAATATGGAACATTATTATTATTTTATATGATTAGCATTTTAGCGGTTTAGGTAGATCTCACTTCATTATTCATCTGCAAGCACATGAATAAGATGGAAGTTGAAAGGAATAAAGGTGGCTTGGAAATGAAAGAAAGTGGGTTTTAAAGAACATAACATAACATAGAAAGATTGGGTGATAGAAACAGGTAAAACGTGCATCCATGACCGATATGATTATGCATTTGAACCTAAAAATAAAAACATTACAACCCCTCCTCGTGGAAGCAAGAAGGATTATTATATTCCTTGAGCTGGAATCACCTAATTCAGATTTTCTGGAATCACTTCAATATAAAAACAACATGCTATTGTGCGCTTTCACTGTTCAGGTGTCCTTTTGGTGTCTTCTCATTGTAACTAAGCTCCTAATAAGCTCACATCACATGACATGGGAGTAGTCACGTACCCAGAAAAATTTTGTAGCGGGGATAAAAATATAATAAAATTTAGGTATAAATATATTTTTTTTTTGTTTTCTACAATACTCAACAAGTTAAAGACTAATCCGTTATGAATTTGAATTTTATTTAAAAGTCTGCAATTTGCCAATGAATTGTTACACATACGAAATGAAATTCGAACTCCCAACACTTGCTTAAGCGGACAATGCTTAAGCTGATTACTCGACTAATCCAAATTGATTTAGATATATTTAAAATTTTAAATTAGAACTATCTATACATATTAATAAAAACTAAAAATATACACACAATCACTTATAATTAAGTTTTAATTTAACTATCAACTAATTAACTAATATAATAAAATTAATTATCATTATTTTTTGAATTCATTTATTTATTTATTTTTTATTATTATACTAACTCAAATTTAATAATAATAATAATATTATTATTATTATATGTTAAGTTTAATAACAAAATTTTAACATAAAACACAAGAAAATCATTTATATTTTATTTTAAAATAAACATAATATAACAATATATATATATTAAAAATTTTATGGGGGCAAATGCCTCCTCTTCATTGCACGTAGGTCCGTGCCTGCATGGGAGTGGATTCTGTCCAGTAAAAAAAAATTGGATGCTGTCAAGTGTTGAATCTAACCCTTTATTACTTTTTTTTTATTTAATTTTAGTCCCACTTATAAAATTAAAGGTGAGAAATTACACTTTATTCTTTCAAGTATTTTTTCATTGGAAAGAATCTATTTCCCACGTGACATTTATAAATCAGCTTTAATTAACTACCTCAATAACCATACTTATATTTTAATTAATTTTAAAAGGATAAATTACTACTGTTATAGTTCTTCCGGTTTGGGTTAAGTTATAATATTATTTCTAATGTTTGAAACATCTTATTTTTATCTAAAATATTTTATTTCGTCTTATTTTAATTTTTTGGTCAAAATTAAATTATTTTTCTTCAAAAAAATCCTTTCTTTGTTATAACTTTCGTCTAGATAATAATAAAAATCATAATTGCAATGAGTAGTTATAGTAATTTTAGAAAAAAAAATACTTATTTTTTTTAAACAAAAATTTATTTTATATTTGGACAGATTTTTTACTTCTAATATTTTAAAAAATAAAGTATTATTGGCTTTTAAAAAAGATAAATAAAATATTTTTTAAAAGATTTAGTTAAATATGCTTAAAATTTAATAAAAATATTTTATTAAAAAAACTTTTTTTCAATTAAACAAAGGTGAATTTGGATTGATTTTAATTTTTTTAAATATTATTTTTTAATAGACAAAAACTATTTTATATTTGGATAAATTTTTTAAAAAGAATTTTTAAATATTAAAAACGTTTTTTGTTTTTTCTTTTTTTAAAAGTAAAGTATTGTTGGCTTTTAGAAAAATAGTTTATTTTTTTAATATAAGTATTTTCCTTAAAAGATGTATTTAGATGTGTTTAAAACTTAATAAAAGTTTTTATTTTTGATAAAAAAAAAATACTTTTTCCATTCAAATAAGCCAATTCAAATTAATACTAAGTCAATCCAAACTAACACAATAAAAAAACTAAAATATAACAAAATAAATTATTTAGAATAAAAATAAAACGTTCCAAATATTAGAAACAAAATTAGAACTTAACCTACACAATAGAGATGACTAAAGCAGTACTTAACCCAATCGAAAATTAGTCGCTGATTAAGAGCAAATTTAGATTATGCGTATTACATTTTTACATCTCTATCTCAAATAATATGGTCTAGAGCATTTACAAGTAGAGACAGTATAATTTTTAGGAATAAATTAAATCCCTCAATTTTAATAGCGTGAGCATCAATTAACCATGCAGCAGTGAAGAGTAAAGTGTAGCAATAATCTCTTAGATGCATATATAGGTTCAGTCTTAGTCATATATGAATCTAATAATTAAGCATGAGAGGAGAATTGCTAGGATCGTAATCAATAGAAGGAACTCATTGTTCTTAATTGTTCTAATACAATTAATATGCATATGTTACAACTAGAAGAAGCATTTTCTTATGTATATATATATTGATGACCGCACCAACTTCACATCAATAAATAAATAAACAAGATGTAATAAATTGATACAATAATATATAGTTGTATGTAGGGTAGGGTTAGTAGAAGATGAGAGTTGCAAATCAAGTTGATGGTTCACAGAAAGTACGGCTCCTACGGTGAGCAATGAAAGCATCAGCTTTCTTGTCAATGCCGGGTTCTGCAACACCCCAACGACCTTTGTCTTCGTCACTTGGCCACACTTTTCGCCATGAATCGCACACTTCACACTGCCCTACTCCTCTGCTCTTCTTCCATTTGAAGAGCCTCAAAACAAAACCAGACAACTTCCCTTGCCTCTTGTTACCTCCCATCTCAATAAGCTTCCCTTCTTGCTTAAGGATGATCATAAATTCATAGTGCTGCTCAATTTATAGTGCTAATTGGTCGATGCATTGGGGAATAAATACTACATATATAGTACATACCAATAATTACCAAAACGACACTGATTAAAAACATTCAAAAAGGAGAAAAGTTTTTAAAATCTGATCTTTTTCAAAATTGTCTAATTATAAAGAAATTATTTTTGAACAACTACTTTAACTTTTTTTTTATATATTTTTTGATTATTTTTTTTGTATAACAACAAAAGAAAGAGAAATAAAAAGAACAAAGACTAATCATTCTTAAGACTGCCTTTGATTCTGAAAACAAGACAAGACAAAACAAGATATCAAGAATAAGACACAAAAGAAAAAGACAAAAAAATTAGTATTTTATATTTTATTTGATGATAAGTTAAAATTTAATTTACTTTTATTTTGATTGAGTAAAATAGTAAATAGTGAATTGTATCTAGCTAGGGAAGAATCTAACACATCGCTTGGGTAACGAGCTCAATGGAGTTCAATGGTTGGTACCACATTTTGGTAAAAGCTAAGGCACATTTTGTGTGGTCCGCTAGTTTTAGTTTGTACTTGACACACAAACACTTTTGGTGAAGAGTACTGTCAATAATGCACGATTGTTGGCTATGCTTTGAATTTTGTACTTGCTTCTACTCCTATGAAGATTCACGTTATTACTTAATTATTGCTTCTTTCTCATTCATGCACTTTATGCAATTCACTTTTCTACATCTATGTATTAATTATGGAATCAATTCTTTATTTTCATGGCTTCACGCCATTTGTGTATAAAACTTAGTAGTGCTCGCGTTTAACATAATTCACACAACTTTCAATCTAACCTAACACTTGGCTACTGCATATTTGAATTTCTCCATTTAATCAGCTTCGATCTTACTGTTAATATTGCAAGTGTGAGAAGTGTATGAAGTTAGTCCCACATCAAAGAAAACAAGAAAGAGTGAGGAGTTTATAAGATAAGAGATCAATTAACTTAATACTTTAAAGTTTTGAGTTGGATATAGTGTCTTCTCATTTTTTGTTATCTCACTTGATTCCTCTTCAAAATCTCTCAGAAGTTTTTTACCTAACACCCTAATCTTATTCTATGTTACTAGTTAATTAGCTTCATATTATTGATGAGTGAGTATATTATATAAAGTCTCCTATTGTCTAAAAAAATTACGATTATTTTAAAAAGAAAAGAGAAAGTTTGAAAATTAAAATTTTTTAAATAACATTTCTTTAATTTTTGTCTTTTATTTTTATCTTTTGTTGATTAAAAAAATTGTATATTTTTTTACAACTATGTTATGTATACACAAAAAATCAATCATTCATATAAAATTCATATTGACAAAATAAACATTAAAAATAATTCAATAATCAATACCATATATTTATACACAAACATATATTAACTGATTTGTAAGTTAGGTTTTTCTGTGCACATGACAAATCTTTTTTTTTTTAACTAACAGATTATCGGGCCTAAATTTATTAATTATGTGACGTTACTATTGTACCACTTAATTTAAGGTAAATAAAGCTATGCGTTCATTTGGATATAATGAACTTCTTCAGAAATGATGAATTAAAATAATGGTTAAATTTATCTGAATAATCAAAATTAACATAAATTATGATTTCTTCCTTGGTGGAAAGTCCCTGCAGGCTTGATTTGCATGTAATTTGGCAAAAAGGAATAAAGGAAACTCGACCACAACAGTGGCTGACATGAATCCAAATGTTATATGTAGAGACTAGAGAGTAGAGTACGGTTAACTCAAACTCTTCTCTCTGCTCCTTAAACACTTCTTTGACCAACAATTCCAACACCTATCATTCACATTCACTTCATTCTTTATTCATATCACATTTATAAGTTTTCACCAAACTTCGGATAAGTGTAAATATCATTTGTTAGTATTCTGGATATTGGCAGAGTAATAATTATTAGTTTATTACAAATTTCGTATCAATAGAGACCTTTTTTTTTAATATTAAATTAAGCATGTTCAATTGTAAAATCAGTGATCATGATCACTAGTTATGCGCCACCTAGGTGTAAGAAGAGTATATTATAAATAACAAGTTAATTAAGAATATGATTTCAGCAATTATTATAGATGCTAAATAACTTACCTTTTAAATTAATTTTGAGTGATGAATTAAGCTATCATCTACCTATTTTATTGTAGCAGTTGAAATAGAGAAAATTAATACCAAATAAATTAAGAAGAAAAGTCACAAGAAGAAAAAAAATCCACCTGATGGGATTTAAAATATTTTATTTAAGTAAAAAGTATTAGTAATGATATATTTTTCAAATTTTTTAAATATTATTACTTACTTTTTAGATATTAGAAATCATTAATATTTAGATTGGACTAGACTTTTATTTATCTTAGACTAAATATTAAATAACTTTTTTAAAAAATTAATTCATACTTAATAACTTATTACTATTAACTTTTTTAAAAAAAATTGGGAGAGTCCGAGCCCTTCACTCGCCCCTAGGTATGTCCGTCCTTGATTTTATGTATTATCCCGTATAGGATACAGGAATATACACTAGTAATTTATAATTATCAGCGTTACAAACTTTTTCAGTATACCTCAACTCAATTAAGGTATAGATATCAAGACACTTCGATATTTAAGTAAGTATTTATTCAAACCGTGAAGAGTTTTGTAAAATGATTCAATTTAAGTTATTTTTCTCATGTGATTTTACAACAATTGGGACAATGTGTCCGTTTTTACATTTATTGATAGATCAATTATAAGAGAAGCTTTGAAATGAGAAAGTTATTGTTGTTTATTGATGTTAACATTTATTTATTTGTTTGTAGTTGAGAGAAGAGTACATGATGTAACTGTAATGAATAATATATAGTACCTAAGTACAAGAGATGGATGAGAGTTACAATGAAATGAAAAATAATAAAAAACGATATATTACAAAATAAAAGAAACAAAATTGTTACTTCTGGACATGATGAGCTGCATGGCAGTGAACTTCAGAGTCAGAAATGCGTTTCTTGTATTTGGCAATGAAAGCCGTGGCCTTCATGTCAATGACAGGATCAGCCACACCCCACCTTCCTCTGTCTTCATCACTAGGCCACACTTTTGTAACTGCCTTTGCCCCTTCTTCATAATAATAATTACCTCTCTGCCTGTTGTTTGATTTGAAAATGCTGAATACAGACATGAATGATGAAGATTTCCTTTGCCTGTTGTTGCCCCCCATGGTTAGATATGAATGAAAAACACACACTAAGACTAGTGTGTTGTAGTGTGTTGAGTTAAGTAGAAGTTGGAGGCTAGGTGTGTCTCAATTTATAGGACTAGGCTAGCTTTGTGAAACTGAGAAAAGGGTAGGGTGTGGAGAATCTGATTCAATTGTGAAACCATGCAATGACCAACATTCATGGTTCAAATGAAAACTGACAGTGGAACAGTGAACAATGTTCCCACTTTAATAAAAAGGCACATTTTCTGTGGTCCAGTGGTTCCTATTTCATAGCTTGACAAGTCTTAGCTTCAATTTTCACTGCATTATTGCTTCACCCTTTTCTTTATTTGTTTTATTATTGGATCTTCATGCATGACTTTTGTGTACATTTGTACGTACGTACTAGAGTAGAGTAGAGTATAGTATAGTAGACTTATACCTACCTACCAAATTTCCTTTTTATGCACTCACTCTTATTATTGCTGGGGGCAATAGGATTTATCCTTTCTCTCTTGGCTATACTAACATGCATTATTCACTCTATTGCAACTTTACAGCTGCAAATTTCTTCACTGGGCAACAATTTTTATTCTAATCTTAGAAGCATAATAACTAAACTTTTAGCATTCATTTCACAAAACTTGGAATATAATGGTCTTTCAGATATACTAATTTCTTAATCTAAAGTTAATTAGCTCAAAATTCCAACAAATTTTCCATCAGCTTGTATAAAAAATAATTTGTGATCAGGTTAAGATCTCCATTAAGGGGAAAAGCAAAATTGAATATGGATGAGATATTTTTGTGTGTTTACAATGACAGTGCCTAAACATAAAATGAAGACAACAAATGCATAACTTTAGCATAAAGAATAAGAGGAATTGGGAATTGAGTGAGTGAAGTGGTCAAAAAATGCTTTCATGTTTTTGTATTTTGGGGCATATAGTGATGAGTGTAAGGTTTAGGTGTTTCTCAAATATTTTAAGACAAAAAGAGAGTTCTGTTTAGGCGCTTTTTGAAACAAAGTTCATTATTCTTTTAAGCTATTCTCTACCAACCGTAGAAAAGTACTTAGTGCCTTTGAGATGGTGACCAGCTAAGAGATCAGAAGAAAAGGTTCACAAAAAACAGTATTACATTACAAGTTTAATTTCAACATGCACATAACAGAACTAATCCAATTGCTGTTCTTGGAAGGAAAATGAACTTTGCTTCTTTAATTTCCATCATTATCTTATTGCCTTCAAGCTGTCATGAGGAATCTGCAAAAAATCTTAATTATATTAAATTAAAATACCTTTTAAGGGCCAAGGTTTGGCATACCAACATGTACTTTTAGGCACACGGAACTCTATATATTATATGTCTATTCCCTTTTCTATATTTATATATAAAATATAATTAGCCCCTACAATAATATATTCCTTCTTGCTATTTTAAGCCATTGTGATGTGATGGTGCTTCTCTTTGCTGTAATCACATTTAAGAATAATGAGGTTTTTTGTTAAACGAGTTTAGCTTCCTTCTTCCATTCATATACATATCAAATGGTAAGTTCACTGAATTGAGTATGTTATAAAAATTAAAGCAGGATTCTGTGAAAGCGATATCTATCTCATAACATCTTCTGAGAAGGTTAACTTCATCGCCTTTTAATTTCATTCCTAGGATTTTCAGCATAATGCTATCTATGTATATAGAGCTATCTGAAAAGCAAAAGCTGCAACATACATATGAATGATCTTTTGGTTTGGATAGACAAGTTTCTCGATGCTGATGCTGTATGCACAATTTATTCTCTTCCTTTTTCAAATTCTAAAACTTTATATATCTATCTAGTACAAATTTGTAGCTATTGTGTGATTTATCTTGAGAGATATTCGCATCTACTGCGAATAAAATAAAATGGTAATTAATTATGTTAAAGGGTCCTTAATTAGATATATAATTAGCATGCTTATTGCGCTTTGATTTTGGTGATATGGTCTCCATAGCAGATACAAGAAGTTGATATAAAATTAAATAAACTGGTGCTTGTTACTAGTAGTAATCAATTGCATAATAATATTCGTAATTTTCTTTTCTTATATTTTCTTGTATTTTTTAATTAATAAATTTCTCTTCTTTAGTCACTAAACATAAATTTTTGGATATTCATTGGCCAATAATCAATAAGTAATTTCTAATCTCGTTGAAATACATCTTTTGATAAATAAAAATTATTTATAAAATATATTGTTTAAATAATCATTATTACTAATTTATGATAGATTACTAATTTACGGTAGATCTAAGTTCTATTTAAAAATTTGCTATAGATCTTCAAATTCAATAAACAACTATTATTTATACTTAGACCTTATTTTTTTAAAAAAATTCTCACTCTTTAAGGGTGAATCATTCCGCCACTGAGTTATAGTTCAAATGGCATAATCTTCCCATACTCAATTAAGAGATTGCGAGTTCGAGTCTCATATCTTTGGTAAAAAAAAAAAGTGAATCATTCCTTAGTGTTAAAAATAAATAAATAATATAAAATTATTGGGTTCAAATTATAAAAAATAAATTCTACTAATTAAAAACCGTTGAATTATATTGTCTTCATCTAACCATTAATCTATTTATGCACTAATATTAGTGCAAAACGATGTAGCATCAAGCCAATGAGTTATACCTCAAATGACATAGTCTTCCCATACTCAATTAAAAGGTTACGGATTCGAGTTTCCTATCTTTTGATATAAAAAAAAAAAAACGATGTAGCATCAAGAAATCATTCACCCTCTTTTATAGTTTGGGTTTTAGGCTTCTTTCATTTTTATGAAAGATTAGTTTAGAATTTTTTGTAGCAACAGAAACGGCCCAAACCCATATTTTCAAGTCAATAGTCAACACGGTCCATTCTTAATTAGTTAATTAATTCTCTTTTTCTTTTTCTTTTTTTATTACAAAAATAACTCGGTGTGATCCGTTTATTTTCGTGATCAAATCTGAAATATCAATAAATCTGAATGCTGAAGACTATGCATTGAAATCCGAAAACATCATCCAACGCAAGCACCGTATCTTTGCCATAACAACTTTGAATTAAGGTATCCTCTTTCCGATACCATACACTCTTCTGAGCTAGGGTTTTCTACTTTTCTCAATCCATACTCTCTATTTATTTCACAGCTGGGTTTTGGTTGAATTTCAAAAGGGTTGTGCAAAATCCTAGCTTTTCAACCTGGGTTGGGTACTTTGAATTTTATGTAACTTGAACTACATGGATATATGTACTATATAGGCCTGCTTTTCAATTGGGTAGTCTGATTATATTACCTGGAGCTTGTAATTTCATATGTATGTTCAAAAGCTTGTGTTTTGAGTAAGGGTTTTTCATGTGCTGGTTTATCCTTGTCAATAAATATCTTTGCATCTTATTGTTATGTTTGTTTCTTGTGACTTTGCAGCTACATGCATAATGGACTATCGTTGGACCAATGGGAGACAGGACACTGGCAGTGGCCGAGACAGGAGACAACATAAAAGAGACCAGGTACTAGATTTGATTTCTTTGTTTTGTTTGTTGAAGAAGCTGTTTGAGTTTCATATATGTATTTTTATCAGCTACAAGTTGCTGATTTAAGAAAATTAACATTTGATACTGGTAAGTGGTAAAACAATTATGTCAGCTTGCACAACTATTGTTGTTATTCCATTTCTATATGTGTTGAGATGAAGTGCTTGTTACAGGCATATCAGGACTCCTCTGTTGAGAATTCGTTGGAGGATTTTCGTTTGCCGATCAACCACAGGCCAACAGAGAATGTTGACCTGGAAAATGTAGAACAAGCATCCCTTGATACGCAGTTAACGTCATCTAATATTGGCTTCAAGCTTCTCCAAAAGATGGGTTGGAAAGGAAAAGGTCTTGGGAAGGATGAGCAAGGTCTGTTATTGTATTATTTTCATCAATAGTTATCAATCTCTTCCTCTCTTTAATCTACTTAATAGGAATGCATTTAGCCATTGTCTATCCTTGTATGCTGTGTGACTTTCATTAAGTCCTTTATCATCAATTCTTAGTGGTGTTGATGAGCTCACAAGTTTTTCTTCCCGCTAAATCACTTATTGCAGTGGTATATAATACCCTATGAACATTCAAAACTTAAGAATGTACATCTCACTGTTTCTTCTTTCTTGTCCATACATCTGCATGTAGTTGTTTTCATAGACTATTGCAGCAATTATTGTAATTCTATCTGTTATATTTTTTCTTTTCGTAAATTTTGTATCCATTAAGAATAAGAATAGTTCCCTATGTGGCATTTAGAAACTCCATTTAGTGTTCTGCAAAGTAAAAACACTTTTGGAGAAGAGTTGCGATACTTCTCTTGTGCTGCTTCATTGTTTAATTTGTTAATGGTGGGCTTGCACTTTACTCTCCTGGTAGATAGTCATTTTGGTAACAAAGATAATTTTATTTTCTTCCTTTTAAATATTAATTGTGTATGTTCCTAACTATGGGATGCTTTGGCAAAATACAATTTGGTTTTGCCATACACTTGGATCAAATGATTTCTTTGTTGAATTGTCCATCTAATTCGTGTAGGAATCATTGAGCCAATAAAGTCGGGGATGAGAGATCCAAGACTTGGGGTTGGTAAACAAGAGGAGGATGATTTTTTCACCGCAGAGGAAAATATCCAGCGAAGAAAACTAGATATTGAGTTGGAGGAGACAGAGGAAAATGTGAGAAAGCGGGAGGTATGCCTCATAATTTCCTTTGTAGTTGTTCTTAGTGCATGAACCATGTAGTAGTATTGAGGTTGATGTATCCATTTTCTTAAACCTGAACCTAGTAGCAGAAGGCAGCATATACCATATATGCATGTCTTTTGACCGGATTGGTATGTCATAAGGAACCATCAACTTTGGAAGATCTTGAGAATTTCCTGCAGTTTTTATTACCTGGTGGCTTCTTCTGCCCTGCTTCGTGCACATTATGAAAATTCAGGTGTTAGCAGAACGCGAACAAAAAATTCAAACCGAAGTGAAAGAAATTCGAAAGGTGTTCTATTGTGAACTCTGCAACAAGCAATACAAATTGGCAATGGAATTTGAAGCACACTTGAGCTCTTATGATCACAATCACAGAAAGGTAGTCAATTTACTTAAATACTAACTTGGTTCCCAAATTGGCACAAAATTTTATTTTTCTTCTAATGCAAATTCCTTGTGTGATTACAGCGTTTCAAACAAATGAAGGAAATGCATGGTGGTAGTAGCCGAGATGATAGGCAAAAACGAGAACAACAGCGTCAAGAGAAAGAGATGGCGAAGTTTGCTCAAATGTATCGCTCTTATACCTGTTCTACCTTTTGTGTGTTGATCTTTCTGTAGAGTTCTTTTAGTCCCTCTTGCCCCCCTTATGTTTCTTCCATGGGTGGGTTTTAACTTCCTTCTTCCCATGTCATCTTTTACTCTGAATCCCTTAACACTAATCAGGGCTGATGCACAAAAGCAACAACGACTTCAACTGCAGCAAGAGTCTGGATCAGCATCAGCTTCGTCTGGATCAAAAACTGCTACTGCACTAACAGATCAAGAGCAGCGGAACACGTTGAAATTTGGGTTTTCTTCTAAAGGCACTGCTTCGAAGGTATATATAGATCAAAGTTTTGTAAAGAAATCAGGATTTGGTCTCGTGGTGGTTGGGTATATGCTTGACATCTTTCATGGAATTGCATCATTGACTACTTGATGTTCTGTTCAAACTCAAGTCTTTACAGTTCCGACTGAGATTTTTTTAACTATTCAATATTGCGATATTTTTTTTGTCTAAAACTCAAGGTTTTCTGTCTAAAATATTTGTATGGTAGCACTGATTCTTCCCCCTAATTCATGCAGGTCTCGGTTGGTATCAAGAAGCCAAATATTGCAAAGAAAAAAAATGTTCCCATTTCATCGATTTTTGGCAATGATTCTGATGAAGAATAGTGGAACCTTACTCTTGCTGCTCTGACTCAGCATGATACTACCTGATATATCCTCCAAGTGGATTGGTTTATGTGAAATGTTGTATTTGATATTTGTCAGAATTGTCAGATCAAGAACATAATATTTGGGATCTATTGATTTGGAGTTGGAAGTTGGGAGTTGGGCGAAAACAATATACCTGAAAGAAATATTATTCATGGGGCTGAATTCTGTGTCAAAGGATTATATATGTGCCTGAAAGAAATATTATTGATGTGACGGTATTCTGTCTTTGAAGGGATTATTTAGAGATAATACTCAATTTGGTCCCTGAACTTACACGCGAGTCTCAATTTAGTCTATGAAATTTCAATTGCCTCTATTTAGTTCCTAAACTTTGTGAACATAACTCATGTTAGTTCTTGAAACAATTTTCAACGTACAAACGTTAATGGAAAGCTGTCGTGACAGTCAGATGCTACACTAAATTTTGTAAAATGATGTTTGTTTGGTTTTGGCACTCAAATAACCTAAAAACATCCTAAATGGTGTTTATTAAAATTTTACCTAACAAAATAAGTAATACGATGTCGTTTTTGAGTTATTTAAATGTCAAAACTAAAACTGCATTATTTTACAAGTTTTAACGTGACATGTGATAGTCTACAACAGTGCTCTATTAACGTTTTTATACTAAAAATGGTCTCAGGGACTAATATAAGACACGTTTATAAACTTCGGGGGCTAAATAGAGACAATTAAAATCTTAGGGACTAAATTAAGATTCGCATGTAAGTTTAGGAGTAAATACCCATAGTAGTCCCTGGGATTCAAGCAATTACTCATAGTAATCCCTAAGATTTCGAATTCCCTATTGTAGTCCTCCAGATAGAGCTCCGAGCACTCAAACTAGTCCCTGGCCATATTTCAGGTGATGACTCATCACCGGAACGCTGACGTGGCCTAGAATTGCCACGCTGGACTGCTGCCAACGGCTAGCTGAGCTGGCTAAGTTCCAATTTTTACCCAAATTGGTCCCTCGTAGTATAATTAACCCTAAATCCCCAAATTCTCATACACCTCCCCTCTTCGTCTTGTTCACCTCTTCTTCTTCCTCTTCCATACACTTGTTCCTGTTCATGCACTCTCATCCGGGGCTGCTACTGATGTCGATGATTGGTGGAGGTAGCACTGGAGGTGGAAGCTCTGTTCGTTCCCCATCTAGCTGGAATCGGAGTAGAACGCAAACAAAGAGCAGAAGATCGGCGCCGCCAGAATGGTGCGGCTGTGGCTGTAGGCCAGTTCTCAGATGGTCTGGCACAGATTCGAATCCGAACAAACCGTTCTATGGATGCCCCAATTATAATGTAGGTTAGAGTAATCACTTTTGTTGCTGTTATTCTCCTCCCCTGACTGTTCTTGTGTTGTTATGCCTCCCCTGACTGTTCTTGTGCTGTTCCTTTCCAAACTTTGATCCTTTATTGGTTGCAGACAAGTGGGAAGAGATGGTGCGGGCTTTTTGTGTGGGCAGATTCTGTGAATGAGGAACAGGTTGAAAAGTCAGAATCGTGTGGTGATGAAGTGAAGATCAACGTTAATTGGAGGCTTCGAAGGTTGGAGGAGGATGTGCAGATGCAAAAAGTGATGACCCAGTTGTTAGTGTTAGGTGTGTGTGTATTGACAGTGTTGTTGGTGATCCTGTATTGTAAATGATGAATGAATTGGTGGTTTTGGGTTCCTTGTTATCAACATTTGTAAAAATCTGCTTCTTGATGGAATGAAAAGTGTTATTAACTATGAAATTGTTGTTAATTTAAATTCCATTGTGTATGAAAAAAATAAAGAAACTGCTTCTTGAATGGTAAAGCACATAGCATAGCATATTAACTTAAATTCCATTGTCTATCAAGAAACAACAAAAGTTGACTGTAAAAGGCAGCCTAGAAACCATGTTGCTGCTATCAGTAGTTTCATCAAAAGCAAGGCCAAGGCATACCAAAAAGGCCTTTGCATCACAGTTTACCATCTAGTCATTATACGATGGAAAATACTAATAACAAAACACAAAACAGAAACTCCTAAGTACATATATCTAGTATTCAATTCTTCTTTCTTGGAGGCCTAAATCCTGGCGTTGGGATGAACTGCATCAAGTTGGCAAACTTTGAAGATGTTACTGAAGATGCACCCTGCAAGGGATTCACTGTTGGTGCGGTTGGCTGATTAGAGGATCGTCTTCGTGGTGACAGCTTGGAAGGTCTTTTCGGTGCAGGATCCTATAGGAGAAATAAGTGGCATTAACTACTGTTTATGCATGGAAATAACAACATACTCAAATGTAAAATTTTAGTTACCTTTTCAGAATCCTCTTGCTCAGAAGCAGAAGGCTGAGTTAATTCGATCTCCTGGGGATTGCTTCCCAAATCTGCTTGGCCAGACACGTCTTGGGGTTGATGAACCGGCTTCTCTGGCACAGTATGAACTTCATCATTTTTCTTCTTCTCAGCTGCCTTGGCGGCAGTGGCAGCGGCTGCTGCTGCAGCAGCAGCAGTAGCAGCATCAGCATCTTTTTTCTTTTTGCAGCTTCTCTTTGTATGCCCCTTATCACCACAGTAACTGCATGTAAATGCACCCAGCTGTCTCTTTAGGTGTACACCATCTGCAGTGTTGCCTGAGAGTTTTGGGTCAACTTTAGGCTTCTTAGATCCAGAAGCACTCTTCTCGTCCGCATCCATCCTCCGCTTCATCTTTAGTTTTCCAGGTTTTGTCTTGATTTTAGGGGCATGTGGCCTGTTACAGTCCTCTGCTTTTTCCCACAGTGGTTGACCCGGAATTGGATTAATGTGGTGGTTATAAGTTTCCTTGTATGACTCCATGGTCAGCCATCTGTGACAGAAGTCTTCTGGCTGTTTGTTCACACGAGACAGAGCAGCACAAGCGTGCACACACGGGATACCTGCAGGTGCCAAACAGTGAGAGGAACCATGATAATAGTTATGGCTGAAGAAAGTAAAATGCATAAACACAATTAACTTACCCGTTAGCATCCAAAATTGGCATGTGCACAGTCTCTTTCCTATGTCCACAACATGGTTGGTTGGATGTCCGTGCACCTCAAATTTTTCGTATCCGTTATCCCCAGTCCAAATAGGCTTCCAATGCTTGGATTCTTTCCTCACCTTCTCCAGCCTGCTCTTTATAACAGGTGTGAGCTTCCCAGTGTGATTCTGCAGCTTCACCTTGTTTTTCGCTATGGTTCGCATAACAAACATCCTTACCTCCTCCAGCAATGTTATGATGGGTTTGGCTCGTGCATCCTTGATTTTAGCGTTGAACACTTCGCAGGCATTGTTACAGATGCTATCCAATTTCGGCTTATGGCTGAATAAGCTTCTGGTCCAAGCATCCATAGGCCACTTCTCTAAGTATGCCCAGGCATCCTCATTTAACCTTTTGATCTTCTCCATTCCATCCCTGAATTCTTGGTATGTTGTTGCCCTTGCACATTCCCACAGAAGTCCCCTTAGCTGTAAGTCCTTCCAGTTCTTGTTGAAATTTTTCCATAAATGCCAGACGCAGAAACGGTGATGCACATCAGGCATCACCGCTTTCACTGCTGATATCAGTCCCTGCCAGATTCAGTAAATGTTAGACACATAATAGTCCCTGACATTATAATCGTTACACATAATAGTCCCTAACATTTGATTAACATCCCCATAATAGTCCCTATAATTGAGGGTCGTGACCCATAAAGGTCCCTAACGTTTAGTAAAATAGCTCGATTAATGACAAAACCAGTAATTACAAGTTCTCTATAAGATGCACTACAAGCATAATGAAAGCACAATTCTTCAAGCAAGCATAACAGCACACCTAATAAGTAACCATGAAGATCCAATCATCTCACAGTCTATGCAGATAAGCAAAACAGCAAAATTCTTAACAAAATAAATAACCATCATACTCGAATGGAAGCTACAATTATTCAAGTAAGCATAACAGTAGAAATATGAATTCCCTTATAACTAACCACCAAAATCCAATAATCCAATGATCAAAGGTCTTACACTAAAAGCTAACCAGCCAAATCTAATGAAAACACAATCATTCACAGAAAGCATAACGAAACAATTCTTAATATAAGATCACATAAAATCAAATAGAGACATTCAAATTAAGTCACACCTTTTGCATATCCGATATGAAGCACCAGTCATGCTCTTTATAATGACCCAAGTCCTGATGAAGTAGCTCGAGAAACCATCTCCATGTCTCTGTATTCTCCACTCTGACAATAGCCCATGCTATGACATAGATATGATGATTAGCATCTAACCCCACGGCTGACAAAATCTGTCCACCAAACTGGGTCTTCAGGAAAGCACCATCCAAACCTATCAAAGGACGGCAACCAGCCTTGAACCCATTTTTGCAGCCACTTAAGCATATATACATTCTATCAAAGGTAACTTCACCATCTGGTTGGGGGTGGTGCATATTTGTACAGTGGAACCGGGATTAGTCTTCAACAGCGTCATACCATAATCCCTAACCATCCTATATTGTTCTTTTTCATCCCCATACACTACACTTCTTGCATCCATTAATGCCCTGGATATTGAGTTTTTATTCAGAGTCAAGTCAAACCGTGTCTTGAAGTAAGTTGTAGCCTCGCAGTGTCTAAAATTTGGATACTTTCTCACCTTCTTCACAAGCTTGCTGCATACCCAATTCCTGTTGGCAGCCCTATTCTTGTCCTCTCTTGGGCAAGTGTGGTCATCATTGAATGTCTTAATTTGCCAACATGTGTCTTCATGGTCTCTTGATGCATAAGCCACCCATGGGCACTCTTTCACCTTACACACCGCCCTGCACCTAATGTTATCATTTTTCACTATCTTTATGCTCCTTCCCTCTTGGATTGTATATTCTCTCACAGCTTCTCTAAATTCCCATTTAGTTCCGAACTTCATCCCTACCTCAAGGTGCAGCTCTCCAAACCTTGCACCCTCCCTAAACAGCGGACTTGCCTCTTCAGATTCATTTCCTTCCTCCAGCTCATCTTCTGAGTTTGGAGGCGTCTTCATCTCCTCCGAGTGCCAAGAATTGGTGCCATCTGAGTCAACACCTGGGTCTAGGCCATCCTCTACCCCTTCATGAACACAACCCACAAACCCAAGGTCAACCTCAGCATCGCTCACCTCCTCCACCAAACCATCGTCTTCATGTAATATCTTCTCCTTCCCTTTACCTAGTGGACTAATATTTCTCTTACCCACCGTAGCATGTATCATGTTTCTCCTAATCCTACTCCCAGTTTTAGGATCATTCCCTGTAGCCTCAGATTCAGAGGAACTACCCTCATCCGGACCTGGCTTGAACATGCTATCCTCTTCACTATCAGAGGAATCAGAAGATACATCAAAGGGAACTTCATTGTTAAACACTTTGCTAGTAAATCCTCTAGCAGCAGACCGTGTGCAGGGTCTCTTGGAAATACTTGGTCTCTTGGACAGTTTCTGCTTCTTGCTCCTATCTGATTTGGTGTTCTAACTGGATTTCGTGGGCTGGCTGATTTTGGTGGGCTTGGTGAGCTGGGTGGGCTTCGTGAGCTTGGTGGGCTTGGTGGCTTTTGGGGAGTTGTTCTTCTTCACAGGTTTGGTTGTCTTGGAAGGATTGGCAGTTTTGGAGTGTGATGGTTGTGATTGCCGTAGAGATGTTCTGTTTTTTTTGGGACTGGATTTGCAAGAAGTGTTGAGTACAACCTTAGGGATAGGAGGAGCAACTATGATTGCATGAGTCTCTGTAACTGGGGGACTCACATCAGTATCTGTACCTGCATTACATCCCTCTCCACCATGATCATCCAAGTACACAACTGTGTTATCTCCCTCTAACACCTCCGGCACTGAAACTGTATGCTCGAAATATATATCAATCAATCCCTCATTTGTCCTAGCACAATTCACCATCTCTCTTATCTCTTTGTCATTGTTTACATTTCTCAACCCCTTCTCCAAACATTTTCCAGGAACATGCCACCAGCACTGTTTAATGTCATTGTACCCAAGCTCCCTATGGTAGTTCCTTATGTAGAACACATCCAGAGTATCAGTGTCTAGATCACCTAAACAGGCCTTATTGTCCGGAGAATATATCATAATTCCTTCTGCATTTTTTTTGAAGTCACCCCCATGATGAAACATGATGTCCAACTTCTCCTCCATCTGCAAGAAATTTAAAATTTTTACAATACATAGGGAGAATTTGAAAGCCTACTCATGCATTATCAGAGGAAAAATAATCACCACAAGAAAACTTTTTTTTCCAAACTTCCATACTAATCCATGTTTCTTCCCTGTTTCATTGGTATTACAGCAACCCCACAAACCCCAACCAACATTCAAACCCTAGACACTACAATGACACCAAAACTCCAGAACCTCAACAACACTGACCAATGCTATCATCAAACAACACTGTATTCAAAATGCAAACTAAAAAAAAAAAGGTTACCTTGAGTCCGATCACAACGTCAGAACCTCGTCTTTGTGGTGAACGAAGGGAAGGGAAGAGCAACAACAACTTCTGATCAGATGACTTCTTCTCTCAAATTTTTGTTAACCCAGCACATACAACCCTATGGCTACGCCATTGTTGGGGAGATGAAGAAGAACTCAGAAGGTGGAAGAAGAAGAGACGAAGTGTTTGTGTTGGTGGAGAAAACTGTTTTTCATATTAAGTAACAACTATACGGCGTCGTTTTTGGCTTTCAAGGGCGCCAAACCCAAAACGACGTCGTTTTGGACATGTCCCACGTGGCAATCTTAGGCCACGTCAGCGTTCCGGTGATGAGTCATCACCTGAAATATGGCCAGGGACTAGTTTGAGTGCTCGGAGCTCTATCTGGAGGACTACAATAGGGAATTCGAAATCTTAGGGATTACTATGAGTAATTGCGTGAATCTCAGGGACTACTATGGGTATTTACTCGTAAGTTTAGGGACCAAATTGAGTATTATCTCGAATTATTTATGTGAATCACTATCCCTGACACTTGACTTACGATATTGAATATGTTGTTTCAAATATGCATGTCTTATAAGCCATTTGATTTTAAAAATGAACATCAAACCATAATACTCAATACCAATTTATTCATAAATTAACAGTTTCTTTTTGGTAAAAAAAATGGAGATATATATATATACACACACTGGAAATCCTGAACAGTGTTAAACATGGAATGAAATGAAACTCTCTTAATGTAAAAAGCACAGTATTTTACTATTTTATCCTACATTCATAAATACATTTGTGGAATCACAAAGTGAACCTGAAATATAGTAGTAACTAGTTTTAAGAGCTGCTTTACAAATTACAACACGAGCAATATTATTACAACATCATGGATAATCCTCCATAAATCTGGTTAAGCAGATTTAGCAAAACCAACTTGGAGATTCCCGTAGTCAAAGACAGTGTGATAGACCCTCATGAAAACATCCCCAAGAATCCTGCACACAAAGAAAGTAGTACCACAGAAAAAGGACAAAGCTCAGTATCGTGTAGTTAATCCCATACCAAAGCAAGTTTAAGCATAAATGCCTTTAAATTGATTGATAAATTAATATAAACAAGGTTATATACCAGAGAGGTCCCCTTGGAGCAGGAACATCAAGAGCAATAAACCCACTAAGGCAGACCTCTGTAATGCCTTCTCCAGTTCTCAAGATATACTGAAAATACCAAAAGCAGTTTTGGAATTAACACAGCAAACTCAAGTGTTAGTGTTAGCTGCAATTCATAGAAATTAGAAATAACAGCATAATTAGTAGTGGAAGTAATTTTCCAGTTCACTGAAAGCCCAGGGCCTAACCTGGTCTGGTGTAAGAACGAAAGGTTTATCGCCAATAGTAAAGGTAATGTTTGGCATCCGAGAAAGACTATCGCAGCTTATCACTGACTCTCCAGATGGGCTTGGCAGGCTCTCACAAAGCTGCCAATTATCAAAACAAACACTCAATATATGCTTATAACATACAAGTACGAACTACGGCTCAAGCTTGTTAGCAGGATGATTCAGAAGGCTTACTTGATTTACATAGTTGAATACTCTATCCTTGGTATTCTTTTGACTTAGTTGATTTTGGATCCAAATCACAAGCATCTGACAAGAAGAACACAAAGGAGTATCTTTGGCAGACACCTCACTCTGAACCTTTTCGGTCACCATCTCAATCCCAACACTGCACAGTAAAGGGAATGCAAGTAAATCTAGAAGCCTTAAGTAGGCCGGAATATTGCAGAACAAGCAAGGTAGGTTAAAACCTCAAAAACAATGGAAGCAGAAAAGAATACATCAACAGGTAAAAAGGCTTATCAAATAAAGGATTTCCAGACCTCTTTTTGCTAGAGCATAACCCAACTTGCGAGCATATTTCTCCTGGTTGTACCTGCAGACCCAGATAAAATTTATGTTCAATGAGTGGAGATGCATCTGGACAAATGTCGGCCACAAATCATGTTCAAATGTTCACAGGGAAGGCAGGAAAACATACCCCTGACACTAAAAGATCCCAGATCATCTCTCCATATTGAGACACAACTTCCTTACACTCTACACTCAGAACTCCTTCAGCACCAATAGCATGGTTGATTTCAGCCACAACAGGCTAAAATCGATCACGAGTCAGTGTATATCATAGAACAGAACTCCGTGTGAGGGGGAAAAAAGGAAAGAAAAAGAAAACCAAAAAAGAAGAGAAAAGATGCAAGCACATACAGTTGGACCAGCAAGCAAGGATGTTCCAGAGTCCACAATTGCAGCGCAGCCACCCCCACAAACACCTAGAAATAACAATGATATTTGATATACATAAATATTACAGAATTTGGCACACTTCGAAACAAAAAATGAAGTTGCAAATTGTTAGAGAACAATAAATTCACCTGTTGAAACACCTCCAACATAAAAATCTCCCATCTCAATCTGATAGAGAAAATTTTCACGTTAAAATTTTTCTGGTGTAAAGGATTATATTATACATATATAAAAGGAATTCCTAGATAAACTAAATCTTAAATTTTGCTAACCTGCCAGTAACCTTTTGTAGTAACTGGAACATAAATGTGTTCTCCTTTGAAGTGCTTAGGGTCAACCCCACCAAAAACTAGTTCACCACCCTTTTTCGCATTTGGATCCCCACTGAGCCAGAAAGAGAATACCTTCTCGTTGACAAGATTTTGATCCATCATCTTGTACCTATGGTTGTAAAATAATGAACCATAAATTAAAAGGCACAGTAAATATTCATCATACTTAATCTAGCATGTAAACCAGACACATACAAAGACAAGAAAAGGGTCAAAATATATACCATACTGGCACCGATTTCTCGACTGAGATCTCTTGAAATCCAAGCCCAAGTATGCCGTCAAACTTCGCTGCCAGAAAGGTAAGACTTCCTTCACGAGTAGCTTCAATGAAATCCTGCAGATTATAATAGTGACACGTGTAAATTTGCTACAAAACCAAGCAATTTATGTTGGGAAGGAAGCTCATGAATAGAGTCAGTCTCTCACCTGATTCTTGACAACAACATCACCGACTTTAACACTATCTTGACTGAAGAAACCAGATATTGATCCAGTACCATAGGTTATTTTACATGATGTTCCTGATTAAGAAGTTGGCAGTAATACTATAATTCAGTGTTTTCATCAATCAAAGTTCAACATAGTGAACATGAATACTTCAAAGATAACATTACCATTTTTTATGTATGTTTTAGATTTCTTTGGCTTGTACCAATTGTGTGTATAGCAAGCAAGCTGGAAAAGAACATTAGTCAATAGGATAAACTTGTATTTACAGGGTTGCAAAAGCACAAAAGTTAAGCAGTGTGATAAAATTGTGAAAGAATAGGAAAAGCAAAGAAAAGAACTTTTATTGATTGTTAATTGATTGAATTGTACTGAAGTGTATTATAAACTATGAAGGTAAAACTAAATATATATAGAGCATTGTCCTATGAAAGATAAAAACAAATAAAGATAAGATAAGAACAATTAAAGATAAGATAAAGATAAGATAATAAAGACTAAAATTAAAATTGAATTTTTTGTATTCTGTTGGGCTGAATTTGTGGGCCACGATACTTCTTTATTGTTGTCATGGGCTAAAGTAGAAGAGTAGTTTAATACGCCCCCCGCAAGCTGGTGGATGGAAGATGTCAATAATCCACAGCTTGGATAAGTTCCTGATGAAATTGTTGAGAAAAGCGCGTCTGACGTGGTGACGCGGAGGAAGATGCGTGCGGCAGAGCTTGAGCTGCCTACTGCAAAAATATAAAAGGAGATGCTGTGCTTGAGCTGCGATCTTCAAAAACTGCGTGCGGCGGAGCTTGAGCTGCCGGCGGCAAAAATATAAAAGGAGATGCTGTGCTTGAGCAGCGATCTTTAAACAATTGCGTGCGGCGGAGCTTGAGCTGCCGACGACAAAAATACATAAAAGGAGATGCTGTGCTTGAGCAGCGATCTTTAAACAATTGCGTGCGGCGGAGCTTGAGCTGTCGACGGCAAAAATACATAAAAGGAGATGCTGTGCTTGAGGGAGAGAGAGCAAGCAGCGATCTTCATAAAAAAAAGAATGAAAAAAAATAAAAAATAAAAAAAATAAAAAAATAAAAAATAAGCGTGTAAAACGCAACAAGATTGATCTTTAGAGGGCGCGTATGACGCAATAAGAGTGGTCTTCAAATGGCGCGTAGAGCGCAATAAGAGTGCAGATGGAACTGCTAGAACAGATGCAGATTGAACTGCTTCAGATGCTTCAAATGGCGCGTAGAGCGCAATAAGAGTGCAGATGGAACTGCTAGAACAGATGCAGATTGAACTGCTGAAACAGAATACTGACGAAACTCCCGGAAGAAGTTGCAGATGAAATGATAGAAGAAGGCGCAGACGGAATTGCTGGTAAAGAACCGGGATAATTGGTAGAATTTTCACTTGGATGCATGTAACTAAATCTATGATTATTTATTGTGGGAGGAAGTTGAAAAAGAAGCATGGTGATTTCTCACCGAAGAGATGATAATTTATATATCCTCCTCAAGGAGGATACCATGGCTCTGATACCATGATAAAATTGTGAAAGAATAGGAAAAGCAAAGAAAAGAACTTTTATTGATTGTTAATTGATTGAATTGTACTGAAGTGTATTATAAACTATGAAGGTAAAACTAAATATATATAGAGCATTGTCCTATGAAAGATAAAAACAAATAAAGATAAGATAAGAACAATTAAAGATAAGATAAAGATAAGATAATAAAGACTAAAATTAAAATTGAATTTTTTTGTATTCTGTTGGGCTGAATTTGTGGGCCACGATACTTCTTTATTGTTGTCATGGGCTAAAGTAGAAGAGTAGTTTAATACAGTGAACTCACAGAAAAATAGCACTTGGAGGATGGAACCCAAAGGTTGGAACTGCCAGTATCAAATATGACAGTAAAGGGCTGTGGAGGTGTGCCGATTCCGATCTCGCCAAAATACTGAGCATCCATGTAATTCTTCAAAGGTACTATATCTTCACCATTTGACCCAACAAAATACTTCTCATATGCACCCATGATTGGCCTTCCAGACATTAAGACTTCTCTCGCCTTTTTAGCGGCATTAATACTTTGAAGATCAAGAGGCCTTTTGCTCAGACCAACTCTCAGAAGTCCAAATGAGAAAGAAGGAAGAAGTGAACAACATGTTACAGCCCATAAACAGAAAACCAGTGCCAAATGCTTGGCCCCCATATTCAGGGAAAATCTGTCACCAAAAAGAGAAAAGAAACTTCAAGTAAGTTGCGCTGAATACAATCCTAATTTTACACAGTATAACAATAAGGACACTATGAAAATTTAGTCTATTTTTCTACACTAAATAATAAGACATAAAATCAGATAAACTGATAAACAGAAAGTTAGATATTATTAGGCAACTGCTGGCTTCATTTTCTTACTAAGCACTCAATGCTAAACGTGAAAATAGTTGACTTTCTAATATCTAAGCTACCACAGTGAGTTTTGAATTTGATCAAAAACGATTTTTTGTTTTTCCAGGTATGGTCAATAAGGCAGTGACAGAAAAAAGTCAAAGTTTAAAACGGGACCAAATCCTTTAACTAATGCTACAATTTCATACAGATCTCGAAAATACGAATAAGAATAGAAACATCAAATTCAAGACCAAAGAAAAAAACAAGAGAGAAAAAGGGAGAGCAAAACAAGATCGTATTCAGATAAAACATGTTTACAGAGATAACCGGGGATGAAGGATTATTACAGCAGAAGAAGTAAAGGAGAAGTCAAATCGGAGCAGAAATTAGAAGGAAAAGTTTGAGGGGGAGTGGGGTTAAAGTGAGTAAGCTAAGTATGATGATTAAAGACGGAATGAAAAGAAAAATGAAACCTTTGTTGGTGGATTGAAGCTTCAAGCGAGGTGGGTGTTGGCAAAGATAGAGAAGCGCAGAGGTGAATGGAAATTGAAAAAGGAGTGAGTGAGGTGCACACAAAAGTTGGAAGGTCGCTACCCAATATTAATAATCAATGTATCCTGGACGTTGGCGAAACCAGTTACTGTTAGACGATAATTGCAGGGATAATATTCAATTTTTTCCATCAATTTATACGCGAATTTTAATTTAATTTTTAAAATTTTAATTATTTTTATTTAATTTTTAAATTTTATAAATATAATTCACGTTAGTTTGTATGTCATTTTTATTTTTACATTTAAATAATTCAAAAAAAAACATAATAAATAACATTTATTGAAAATTTTTCACTTAAAATAAGTGATTTAATATTATTTTTAAAATATTTGAACGTGAAAACTAAAATAATGTTATTTTATAAGTTTTAGTATGACATTTGATTGTTTATATCAACATTTTATTAAATTTTTTATGCCAAAAATTATTCTAAAAACTAATATGAATCATGTTTGTAAATTTTAAAGACTAAAAAAAAGTAATTAAAATTTTAAGGACTAAACGAGGATTTAGGTATAAGTCTACGAACTAAATTGAATATTAACTTGTAATTACATTTTTAAAAAATTAATTTTTTTTAAAGAATAAAGTATAATTTTTATTTTTATTTTTTTAATATTTATAAGGTTTAATTTTATTTAGTTTTATTTTTAATATTTTTATTCATTTAATTTCATCTTTTAATATTTTTTATTTGTATCAAAATTATTTTTAAAAATTTATTATTTTGTTTATAAAGTTTTACATTAAATTAAAGTCTAGAAATAATTTTGATATAAATAAAAAATAATAAAAACAAAATTAAACGTAAATATTTAAAAGAAAAATTATAAATATTAAGAAAAAAATATAATTTATTCTTTTTAAAAAAAGTGAAATTGTACTTAAAAAAAACAATTCGCTTTTTATGAAATTGATTTTATAAAATTAAAAAAAAGATTACAACTCATGTTGTTAATTTTAAAACCGTAGCGATTCATGTTTTTCCAAGTAAATTTCCCATAATTTTTACTTTTGACAATTATTTATCATCAACCAATGATATTAAAATATTTTATCCCATGATAGTCACCTTGTAATTATTTCTGAAAATTTGTATTTTTCATCAACTAAATTGATTCAATTTATTCGTATTTAATTTGATCAAATTTAATAACAATAATAATATACAAGTATAGATATAAAAAAATAATAAATAATTCAAAATATAAACGAGAACTAATTATTTTTGAATTTTAAATTATAGTTCGTAAATTTTAAATCGTAAATTTTAAAATTTAAATCCTCATTTTAAATCATAAGTTCATAACACTTAAAAAATAAATTTATAATAAAAAAAATAATATCAATTAATTAAAAATTAATTTCTTATATATATATATATATATATATATATTCTATCCATTTGATGACATTTTCAATTATTTTATATACATATTCTGTTTCATTTTGCGTGTCCATGTTATAATCAGTAATTATCATCTCTTCAGGTCCAGCTCTAGCTTCTTCTTCATTTATTTATTCATTTATTTTTGGATGATGGTATTACCTTTGAATTATTTCATTTATTTACAGTACTTATTTGTTACGTGGAACTTATTCTGTCGTAAAATGCTAAGTAGATTCGTTGGTTACTATCGGATTCATCGTCAGTATAAAAAAGAGAAATTAAGTATAAAAATTTCTGGGATAACAACGAAGCAACGATGAGTACATTACGTTTACAAATTTCCACATGACGTCAACTATTTTTAATAGGCTAATAATAGATTATTATTTTTATTTATTTTTTGATAAATATATAAGCAGAAAGCTTGAACTGGAAAAAAAAACTAAGCAAATACATAGAACAATGTTATCTAAGCATTAAATATTATTATTTTTAATTAATATTTGACCAACAATAATTTACATCTATCTATATTTATAAATATTTTATACATAAAACCATATAATTTGTATCTGTATTTATTAAAATTTTATACACATAAATTAATACAATTTATATTTATATTTTTTAAAATTTATACACATAATTAATAAAATTTATTTATTAAAAATAATTTAATATTTATATTAATTAAATAATAATAAAAAATACTAAAAATTACTGGCCTCCAGAAATTTCTTAAATACATAACATCAACGTATCTCTGATACCAATACTAATTAAGAATTAGATTCTTCGTTTTAGCAAGTTGTGGTGTCTCATTCCAAAAATATGCAGATAATATCTTCTTAAATGTTCCGTAAGGTTGAGAAATGGCATTTTAATAATTCATGTACGCAACCAACGTCTACTATATTTTTTCTTTTTATAAAACTTCAGTTGTGGTTGCTTGGCATGTATGCCAGCCCTAATATAATACTCCATTATGACAACGATATATACCATATGCTTCTTCTTTTTTTTTTTTCTTTTAATTTTATCCATTGCTATTAATGATGAGAGTCACTCAGATAAATATGTTTAAAATTTTTTTTAAAGATATTTTTTAATAATTAAAATTTAATACATATAATTGATTAAATCGTATTATTTTTGTCAAAATTAGATCAAATAAATTGATTTTGTTAAAAAATTGGTAAACTATATTTTGAACCAATCTAAATTAATATTTTTTTATATAAATTTTGAGAACTCTAAATTCTAACAATTTTCTTCTCTTCTCTCTATATTGTTACAGAATTGAGATTTAAAATTCTCAAAATTTAAAAAAAAAATATATATATATATAATAAAAATATTTCAGTCATTTTTTATAATAGAATTATTATAATTATTTTTTATAAAAAAAATATTAATTTAAACCGGTTTAAGATTTGATTTATCGATTTTTCGACCAAATTAATTTATCTGATCTAATTTTGATAAAAATAACATAATTTAATTGATATATGTATTGAATTTTAATTACTAAAAAATATCTTAAAAAAATGTTTTAAACGTTTTTATTTGAGACTCCCATTAATTATTATTTAAAACTTTTTTAACAAGTGCACACACAAACACAATGGTCTTATTTTATTGTGTTACATTAAATGTTTTCATTGTAATATATGCGGAGTTTAAAAAGGATACTGAGATGAATTGTTATATTAAAGGTTGTCTTTTGCACCTCCGGGTGGGAGTAGCAACACTAGAGTTGAATCTTTGCACTATCGTGTGTAAGGAAGGTACCTGGAACTTTCGTAGGATAGTTCAATGGTACCATTTGTTTTGTTTTAATTATTTTTTGGCTTTTTTTGTTTATGAAAAGCCGATAGGAATAATGACTTAAATAATGTCTTATTTTGTATTTAACAATTTGTATATACATGCATTCTATTTTCTTTATTGCTCCGCCAAACACCCTACATACATAGCATTATTAATCATTAATCATTATTATTGATAGCGAACGGGACCAAACACTGACGTACAGTCGCAAATTCTGCTTAACTTGAATTTTTGTTCTTAACATCCCACTTTGCATTAACCACTTTGTGGATTACGTCCTTTTCCGAATGCTCCATTTGTTTCTTCTTCTTTTTTTTTTTATACTTTTATAGGATTAATATATCCTATTATTATTGGCCTTTGCCCTACCCTATTTTTTTTTTCTTTTTTTTTCAACATGCATGTCACGTGCAACTATTGAAAGCTAAGGTCACGAATGCTCTAATGTTCGTTTTTTAATCTCTCATAGCTCTATGATTTGGAATATCTCCACCTTATGTATTGTTTATTATTTGCAGGTGTACATGTTAGAAGAACGAAGAGCATGCAATTCAACAAATTACAATTTCACGGATGGTTACTTTTCTGGTGTTTTAGTTGTCAACTGTCAAGTGTATGGAATAGGCAATCATCTCATAAGTTTTACCACTCGGCCATAATAATCGCTTGGTAATTTGTTAGATCCTGGATGTGCGTCCCACGATAGGGATTTTTCACTTTAGTCCATTACAATCTAGAATAGACTCACTCTTACGAAAATAATTTTTTTCCTGATACAAGCCCAGCCCAATTATAGTAATTTTTTTCCGATGAACATGTGTACCTATCGAAAAAATATGAGGCCTAAGCCTAAAAAACTCTTGACCAAAAAAAATAAAGGATGTATTGCATTTAGCAGATAACTTGGTGTTGGTGGACTAGTTTGCGAAATAGTAAATCTATCAACTATCTACAATGGTATTTGCTTCGGTAAAATGATAAATTCATACGTACCAATACATTTAAAATATAGACAAATAATAATAAGTCATATAAAATTTATTTTTCATGTCAGCATCATATTTTTTAAAAAAAAAAATATATATATATATATATATATATATATATATATATCATATCACTAATTTTATTAAAATATTTTTATAATTTAATAAAAATAAAAATTATTTTTTATTTAATTTTATAAAAAGACTTAAATAACTTTTTTTATATATTAAAAAAATTACTCTTTTAGATTAATTATTTAATTTTACTGTTTTAAAATTTAAATAATCTAAAAAATAAAAACAAAAACACATTTAATAAAATTATTTATCTTTCTATAAATCCTAATAATCATTCATACCAAAAAAATTAAACAAATCTAAAAAATACTAAAAAAATATATATTCTTTAGTTTGCTGGTTTCTCACATGAATTTGGATCCTCTAAATTTTAAATTTGTACTTTAGAGGATAAAGTGTGATCTTCTACCCTTAAATAGTTTCTCTCTCATATTTATTTTTGGTTCCACCTATAAAATAAATGGTGAGAGATCACACTTTCCTCTCTAAAGTGAAATTCAAACTTTAGAGAATCTAAATCCTTCTCACATATCCCTTCCCTTCATATCCCTTCATATCACTTTGTATTTCCTTCTCTTCTCTTCAATCTCGCCTCTCCTCCCCGGTAAAGAAGACAAAGAAGCTTCCTCCACAGCGCCCTGCCAAGGTTACTGCAGCTTTCGCGTGTGCCTCATCCAGCCGAGGAGAAGCGTCAAAGAGCGTTGCCATCTTGTGCGTTCCAGAGAGCCTTGCCATCTTGTGCGTTCCAGAGAGCGTCCCTGTCTTGTGCGTTCTAGAGAGCATTACCGTCTTCCTCGTTCTTTATCACCGTCGTCAGCCTCTCCCTTTTAGTGATTCCCTCCCTATGATTTTTGTGATTTTAATTATTATAGCATTGTTGTGATTTTTGTAATTAATGTAATTTGGTTTGATTTCTGTGATTTTATATTAGTTGTTGTTAATTTTGACAAAATAAAAAACTTAAGCATCAATGTGACAGATTGTTGCTGGAGCTTATGGGGTTGCTATTTTGCTTGAAATTGGGGTCTCATTAAGGGAAGTATTAATTGATTGTGTATTGGCTCCTATTCTAGCGATTTCAATGATAACTGAATATTTGGATGAACTTATTTTATTTTCTTGAAAAGAAAAAGGAAAAAGAAAAAAGAAAAAAAGGAAAAGAAAAAAGAATCATGTTTTTTAATTAACAGATATGATGAAAAGAAACTTTGATTAAAAAAGAAAAAAAGAACTGATTGTAGGAGTTCTTTAAGCTATCTAAAGTCTATAGCTTACTTGAGCATATTTGAAGAATCATGTTAGTTTATTCATTTATTTTTTTAATTAACTCTATTCGGCATCTTTGATCCGAGAAGAGCAAGCAAATACAGCATTAAAATTTACATTACATGAACAAGCTTTCATCAAATCAACCATTTATATATTGAAACAGTGTATGGTTTTGATTGAAATTGAGTCTCACTGATGTGATAGTGGAAACTACGTCTTATATGAACAATAAAAGGTAGAAAATAAATTAAATGATATATTGATCTGCATAAAGCCATAAACTCGAGTCTCTAGTTTTCCTAAATCATTTGGGAAGTTTAAGTTTTGGTTTGCTTTGCTTTGCTTTGGTTTATGAAAACATCCCTTTCTATGATCCATTTTTGAATGTCCATATCAACTCCACTCTGCACTTGACAAAGGAGTTTGTACCACTAGGGCATGATGCCATTGTGTTCATGTTAAAAACTCAAAATGAATATTTAATCTCAATATTATTTGTTATTTCATGTTGTTTCTGTTGATGAACAGTGGTCTTGACAATCAAGATCTAAAGGACTTCTTGCTAGATGACATATCCAGACTACACAATCTACAAACCCTGTGAGATAAGTAGATTATTTTGCGTTTAAGGCAAAGTTATTGTGTACCCGTATTTCAGATTTGTTGAGTTGATCCTATTTTCATAGTTCATAAAACACATGGTACAATTCTAATGTGTGATTCTCATGTTCAACACTGTTGAGTTGGAAATCAGTAACAGCTCTAATCCTTGTGAATTGAGCAGCAGTTGTTGAGCAATAAAAATGTATAAAATCCATGGGAAAATATATTCTTTATATGATATATTCATGATGCTGTTTTTTTTTTCCAATGGTAGTGGATAATCTTTGTCAAGAAATTACTCCCATTTGTAAAAGCTAACCAAGGTTGAAACTAGCCTAAGAGGGTATTAGGAAAGTTGAGGCCATCACTTGAGTAAATTGAAACTTTGGAATTAGGGAGATCAAGGGGATCTTTGAAACATCCCATGAACATTCTATTCTCATTGGCAGTAATACATGCATTATTTTAATTCTTGTTAGAATTCTGGTCTAGTTAAATCATGTTGAAAGGTGGAATGGTTGCTTCATATATATATATATATCTTGCTATTCAAGCTGGCAGAAAAGTCAACCAACCTGAACCATAATTGATGTAAAATCCAAATAGGGTTCCCCATCTAGTATTGTAGAAAGTTCATGATAGACTCTCTCAGCATTCAAGAGAACACAAAGTTGGCGAATTATCAAAGCACCTCATCTAGAGCATTAAAAAAATAGAATTTAATAACTAAAGGTAAAAATATAAGCAAATACAATATTTTAGTGAAACTGCATAAATAAAGATAAAATTTTGGAACAAGAAAAAAACATAGTTCTCCAACAGAGAATTGTCTATCCGAAATTTGTCCACCAGAAAAACAACAATATGTCGGAAGTGCTGAGAATCTTTTGCAATAACTGCATGAACATCGAGAACTAGTATTACAACCTGTTTGATTTTTTTTAATTAAAAAAAAGGAAGATGAATCATTGATAATTCCAGTAAATTGCCTATTCCAAAAAGCGAAATTTTGGTGTATTAAAATGAATTTACCTTTAGTATGAATGTAATCTATATCCTGCAATATGAACATAGTAGTGTCACCATGCGCTATCTGGTGACTAGAAGAACGTGCGATCCTAAACTCCTGTTAAAAAATAGAAACCAAACAAATTTTTCAGTACATCTTTCAAAGAACAAACAGAGACTAACCTTAAGGGAATGATGAATATCAACACCATTTCTTGACAAGAATCTAAAGCAGCAACATTCATTGCAGAGACTGCGAGTTTAAGTGGTGGTGTTTTATTTAAGAGTATGTAGTATTAACTCTTGACAAGAATCTTTTCAGTATTTTGACAGTTAAAATAACTAAAATATATTTTAACTCTTATCTTCTTCAGTAGAGGTGTCATCTTCCTCATTCGGTCTAGCTTTGTAATGGGATCCTCAGTACCGCCAGCGCCTCCATCCATCATAGCTGTTGTGCCAGCACCATCAATATCAGAACCAAAGCCACCTCTTACATCATGGTCATGATCTGCACTGGTGAACTCTTGTGTATTTTGGCATTCTTGACTTCTCACCACACAATCATGCTTCTCAGTGACACTAGCTTCATTGCTTTAGGTTTTTACTTGATCTCTGTTGTGCTTCAGTGTAGATGCAGTTCATCCTGCCTTTGTAGCATTTTTGCTATAGTATCCTGCAACTTCTCTCTTCCAGGGGTTCCACCGATCACTCCATCCATATCTACAAAAGTATTCTTGTAATTCTCTTCGTTTTCAAGAGTTCTCTGCATAGCCTTTAATTGCACCTGTTGCTTAGCAAAGAGTACTTGCATTTCCTCAGTAGTGGAATAAAATGCCCGTAGTTGTGTGTCCCTGCATGACATCAATGAGCTTCAGTGGCAAAATCAAAGCATAATGCAGGTGTAGATGTTGCCTCATAAAGTTAAAGTGCCAATCAGCATTTAATACAAACAGTGCAATGCTGCAGCATGTTAACCAACAGGGACTCATAAACAAAGCTGACTAACTTAGCATGAATGACATATCCAACAGATGAATACTAGGATCTGCAATTTTTACTGCAATGACATTGTTGAGTAGTCCATTCTAATAAATACAACAAAAACTATTCAGCCGTGGTCCTACTTTTATTTAGGCTCAATTGTTCTGCTAATTGCTTCCATATTCTTTTAGATGTTTACACATCCTTTATTCTTCATATTTTCAGGATAGCTAAAATCCATTCAGAATCTATGATAGTAATATTCACATAACCATAATATACACACTAGTGATAATTCTAATTAAGAAGTCATAGAATTCCCACTCCTGTCTATTTTAATCACCAATTTAAGAAAAAAATGCTACATGTAAACTGTAAAGCAAGCCAAAGAATTACAATATTCAAGTAAAGTAGCCCATGCTACGATGTCCTCTAATATTCTTTTCTACATACAGATTCATTCTTACATAACTTTCAAACTACAGTTGTCCGGTGATCATATTAAACAGAAACAACTTGTTCCTTACCAAAGCATAAGTCTTTCCTTGGCACCTTTTAATCTCCTCCTCTCAAAATCTAGATCCCGCATTGTGGCATTTATCTCAAGCTCAAGAATAGAAACTTTATCCCATGCTTCTTCTCGAGCTTCCTGCTAACAACAGCAACAAATATTTTCAGTTTCACACAAAGAAACTTCACCACCAAAAAGAAAAATAAGTGCTAAAAAAATAAATAAAAATATAGAAGAGAATAGGGGGGATATTGAATTAGAAAGCTGAAGCAACTTATTAATTAGAATTTCTCAGTCTAGCAACATATAAATAAGATACTGTCATACTCTAAAGTCTCATGGAAATAAGTCATTAATAGTAACATCAATCGGTGGAAAAGCAGACATCATTAACAAACACCTTTATACAAAAACATTCTTGGAACATGAAATTCCGATATCTACCTTTTCACTGTCAAGCTCTTTGCTTAATCTTCTTGTTTCCTCTTCAAGTTCTTCTATTTTCTGCTCTATGAATTTGCATTTTCGATCAGCGAGATAGTAACCAAATCCAAAATATGAAAAGGGGACATAATACACACACAAAACCATATGATTACCTTTGTTTGATTTGCAGTGGTCAGCTTCTCCTCATACAATTCAGTTTTCAACTGGCGAACCTCATTATCAGACACAACCGTCTTTTGCCTAGTATCCTCCTACAACAAAATGGAACGAAGGCACAAACCTATTTATGAAATACACAAGTTATCGGCCATTGTAGGCTAAACATAAGCAAAACCATATCAGTTTGGACCTCAAGGTTTCAACTAACAAACACCTTTTCTCTTTCTAACTCCTACAACATACAGAAAGAATGACAACTTATAAGCTTCAAAAGCAAAGGGAGTACAGTTTTTTACTTTAGCGACAAAACCTTCAAATAGTAAAAAGTTTTTCATACTACTTAGACAAAGATTTAAAGGCATGCATAACAAGATAATAAGACAAACAACTTTGACCAAGCGCGTATCTAAAACTAGTTAAGGAGATGGATAGGCTAAACTTATTAATCACCTAAGCAGAGCAATGATATTGGAATATTTAACAGCACAATAGATTTATCAGAAGCAACACCATTTTTCCAAGGAAGTACAATGTGGACGTGATTAGATACAATAACAGATTCAGAAAAGAAGGTGAAAAAAGAAACAACCATTCTCTGCATACAAACACAAGAAAGTCAAATTACTACAGAAAAATTACATGAAAATCCAACACACAATTACTTAACCAGCACACAATAACCTCGGAAAATCCAGCTAATCAGCAAATCAATTTGAAACAAATAATAGGTATTATCAGAAATCAATTGCTAAACCCTAAACCAGCAAGCAGACGCCAAGGAGATGGCTGTGAAGTGCGAAACTGCGAACAGAGTATTAGTTACCGGCGGCGAGGTGGAAGGCGAGCGACGGCGATGAGAGAGGACGCGACACCGGCGAACAGAGAGAAGGCGAGTTCGGCGAACAGTGTAGATGCAGTTGATCCACATTTTTGCTATGGTATCCTGCAACTTCTCTCTTCCAGGGGTTCGCGCAGCCCCCGCAGCGACGGGTTTGACCACTGTAGCCCCCACCGCGTCGTTGTCATCGCCGAACACGCCTTCTCTCTGTTCGCCGGTGTCGCGTCCTCTCTCGTCGCCGTCGCTCGCCTTCCACCTCGCCGCCGGTAAGTAATACTCTGTTCGCAGTTTCGCACTTCACAGCCATCTCCTTGGCGTCTGCTTGCTGGTTTAGGGTTTAGCAATTGATTTATGATAATACCTGTTATTTGTTTCAAATTGATTTGCTGATTAGCTGGATTTTCCGAGGTTATTGTGTGCTGGTTAAGTAATTGTGTGCTGGATTTTCATGTAATTTTTCTGTAGTAATTTGACTTTCTTGTGTTTGTATGCAGAGAATGGTTGTTTCTTTTTTCACCTTCTTTTCTGAATCTGTTATTGTATCTAATCATGTCCACATTGTACTTCCTTGGAAAAATGGTGTTGCTTCTGATAAATCTATTGTGCTGTTAAATATTCCAATATCATTGCTCTGCTTAGGTGATTAATAAGTTTAGCCTATCCATCTCCTTAACTAGTTTTAGATACGCGCTTGGTCAAAGTTGTTTGTCTTATTATCTTGTTATGCATGCCTTTAAATCTTTGTCTAAGTAGTATGAAAAACTTTTTACTATTTGAAGGTTTTGTCGCTAAAGTAAAAAACTGTACTCCCTTTGCTTTTGAAGCTTATAAGCTGTCATTCTTTCTGTATGTTGTAGGAGTTAGAGAGAGAAAGGTGTTTGTTAGTTGAAACCTTAAGGTCCAAACTGGTATGGTTTTGCTTATGTTTAGCCTACAATGGCCGATAACTTGTGTATTTCATAAATAGGTTTGTGCCTTCGTTCCATTTTGTTGTAGGAGGATACTAGGCAAAAGATGGTTGTGTTTGATAATGAGGTTCGCCAGTTGAAAACTGAATTGCATGAGGAGAAGCTGACCACTGCAAATCAAACAAAGGTAATCATATGGTTTTGTGTGTGTATTATGTCCCATTTTCATATTTTGGATTTGGTTACTATCTCGCTGATCGAAAATGCAAATTCATAGAGCAGAAAATAGAAGAACTTGAAGAGGAAACAAGAAGATTAAGCAAAGAGCTTGACAGTGAAAAGGTAGAAATCGGAATTTCATGTTCCAAGAATGTTTTTGTATAAAGGTGTTTGTTTAATGATGTCTGCTTTCCACCGATTGCTGTTACTGTTAATGACTTATTTCCGTGAGACTTCAGAGTGACAGTATCTTATTTATATGTTGCTAGACTGAGAAATTCTAATTAATAAGTTGCTTCATCTTTCTAATTCAATATCCCCCCTATTCTCTTCTATCTTTTTATTTATTTATTTTTAGCTCTTATTTTTCTTTTTGGTGGTGAAGTTTCTTTATGTGAAACTGAAAATATTTGTTGCTGTTGTTAGCAGGAAGCTCGAGAAGAAGCATGGGATAAAGTTTCTATTCTTAAGCTTGAGATAAATGCCACAATGCAGGATCTAGATTTTGAGAGGAGGAGATTAAAAGGTGCCAAGGAAAGACTTATGCTTTGGTAAGGAACAAGTTGTTTCTGTTTAATATGATCACCGAACAACTGTAGTTTGAAAGTTATGTAAGAATGAATCTGTATGTAGAAAAAAATATTAGAGGACATCGAAGCATGGGCTACTTTACTTGAATATTGTAATTCTTTGGCTTGCTTTACAGTTTACATATAACATTTTTTCTTAAATTGGTGATTAAAATAGACAGGAGCGGGAATTCTATGACTTCTTAATTAGAATTATCACTAGTGTGTATATTATGGTTATGTGAACATTACTATCATAGATTCTGAATGGATTTTAGCTATCCTGAAAATATGAAGAATAAAGGATGTATAAACATCTAAAAGAATATGAAAGCAATTAGCAAAGCAATTGAGCCTAAATAAAAGTAGGACCACGGCTGAATAGTTTTTGTTGTATTTATTAGAATGGACTACTCAACAATGTCATTGCAGTAAAAATTGCAGATCCTAGTATTCATCTGTTGGATATGTCATTCATGCTAAGTTAATCAGCTTTGTTTAGGAGTCCATGTTGGTTAACATGCTGCAGCGATGCACTGTTTGTATTAAATGCTGATTGGCACTTTAACTTTATGAGGCAACATCTACACCTGCATTATGCTTTGATTTTGCCACTGAAGCTCATTGATGTCATGCAGGGAAATACAACTACATGCATTTTATTCCACTACTGAGGAGATGCAAGTACTCTTTGCTAAGCAACAGGAGCAATTAAAGGCTATGCAGAGAACTCTTGAAAACGAAGAGAATTACGAGAATACTTCTGTAGATATGGATGGAGTGATCGGTGGAACCCCTGGAAGAGAGAGAAGAGTCAGGATACTATAGCAAAAATGCTACAAAGGCAGGATGAACTGCATCTACACTGAAGCATAACAGAGATCAAGTAAAAACCTCAAGCAATGAAGCTAGTGTCACTGAGAAGCACGACTGTGAGGTGAGAAGTCAAGAATGCCAAAATACACAAGAGTTCACCAGTGCAGATCATGACCATGATGTAAGAGGTGGCTTTAGTTCTGATATTGATGGTGCTGGCACAACAGCTATGATGGATGGAGGCACTGGCGGTACTGAGGATCCCATTACAAAGCTAGACCGAATGAGGAAGATGACACCTCTACTGAAGAAGATAAGAGTTAAAATATATTTTTAGTTATTTTAACTGTCAAAATACTGAAAAGATTCTTGTCAAGAGTTAATACTACATACTCTTAAACAAAACACCACCACTTAAACTCGCAGTCTATACAATGAATGTTGCTGCTTTAAATTCTTGTCAAGAGATGTGTTGGTATTCATCATTCCCTTAAGGTTAGTCTCTATTTGTTCTTTGAAAGGTGTACTGAAAAATTTGTTTGGTTTCTATTTTTTAACAGGAGTTTAGGATCGCACGATCTTCTAGTCACCAGATAGCGCATGGTAACACTACTATGTTCATACTGCAGGATATAGATTGCATTCATACTAAAGGTAAATTCATTTTAATACACCAAAATTTTGCTTTCTGGAATAGGAAATTTACTGGAATTATCAGTGATTCATCTTCCTTTTTTTAATTAAAAAAATCAAACAGGTTGTAATACTAGTTCTCGATGTTCATGCAGCTATTGCAAAAGATCCTCAGCACTTCCGACAGATTGTTGTTTTTCTGGTGGACAAATTTCGGATAGACAATTCTCTGTTGGAGAACTATGCTTTTTCCTTGTTCCAAAATTTTATCTTTATTTATGCAGTTTCACTAAAATATTGTATTTGCTTATATTTTTACCTTTAGTTATTAAATTCTATTTTTTAATGCTCTAGATGAGGTGCTTTGATAATTCGCTGACTTTGTGTTCTCTTGAATGCTGAGAGAGCCTATCATGAACTTTCTACAATACTAGAAGCAACCATTCCACCTTTCAACATGATTTAACTAGACCAGAATTCTAACAAGAATTAATACAATGCATGTATTACTGCCAATGAGAATAGAATGTTCATGGGATGTTTCAAAGATCCCCTTGATCTCCCTAATTCCAAAGTTTCAATTTACTCAAGTGATGGCCTCAACTTCCCTAATACCTTCTTAGGCTAGTTTCAACCTTGGTTAGCTTTTACAAATGGGAGTAATTTCTTGACAAAGATTATCCACTACCATTGGAAAAAAAAAACAGCATCATGAATATATCATATAAAGAATATCTTTCCCCATGGATTTTATACATTTTTACTGATTTCCAACTCAACAGTGTTGAACATGAGAATTACACATTGGAATTATACCATGTGTTTTATGAACTATGAAAATAGGATCAACTCAACAAATCTGAAATACGGGTACACAATAACTTTGCCTTAAACGCAAAATAATCTACTTATCTCACAGGGTTTGTAGATTGTGTAGTCTGGATATGTCATCTAGCAAGAAGCCCTTTAGATCTTGATTGTCAAGACCACTGTTCATCAACAGAAACAACATGAAATAACAAATAATATTGAGATTAAATATTCATTTTGAGTTTTCAACATGAACATAATGGCATCATGCCCTAGTGGTACAAACTTCTTTGTCAAGTGCAGAGTGGAGTTGATATGGACGTTCAAAAATGGAACATAGAAAGGGATGTTTTCATAAACCAAAGCAAAGCAAAGCAAACCAAAACTTAAACTTCCCAAATGATTTAGGAAAACATTGTCTGAAAACCAAAATAAATTAACAGGATCTGATTGTAAGTTTTGTGTGGGCAGAGACACCTATAACCATTGGCTTCTAATTTGTTACTTAAGGAGCTATGTGGTAAAGGGGAAAAAAAGAAATGATATTTGGTTTTGTAACAAAAAAGAAAAGACTGCATGGAATAAGCAGGTAACCATTAAGCTAAGATGCCACTAAATGGTCTGTACAACAAAATGTATAATAAAAACCTAAGAATAAGGATAATAAGAAATTACAGTCCATCAATGAGCCATTTGCTGCTACTCTTGTTTAGCTGGCAGTCTGCTCCAATCCATGGATGTTGTTGAGGAACACAAGGATCACCATTCCACCCATACCTGGAAGGAAGCCCCAAAGCCTTCTTTAATGTTTGTAAAGCCTTAACTAGAATAAAAGAACAATGATCAACTAGCAAAACTTTAAAAGACTTGATTCACCATAAACTAAATTCACGATTATTATTTATTAATAGTGCATAAAATTGGAGAAAAATGAATGAAATAGCATCATAAAGAAATACTAAGCTTGAACATTTCCTGACAAGCAGATACCCAAAGAATGACAATAGCAATATAGGAACACTAGGATGAGAAAGATACTAAAATAAATTATTGACAATGTGTCTTATATTAGGAAGTACCAGTACGTAGGACCTAAACCAATTCCATGCTGCAATCTGAATTAGTAAAACACCCAAAAAATTGAATGACTTCAGATTTATTGATTAATTAGACCAAAAAGAAATAAAGAAAGAAACCAGGGAACTGTATAATTCTGCATCACTAAAAAATACAGGTCCTAGCTATGTGTTATGTTATTGCTAACTTGCCAAAGAAGAACCTAAGACAAATCCTGAATGCATATAAGAGGCCATACAGAGACATTCATAAGGAAAGCTATATGCAATTATGTATTAACGAAGTAAATTTTAAAAAGAGTTATCTGAAAATTTTATCACAAGAAGAGATGTACCTGCTCACTATGTTCCTGGGGAAAGTAATGAACAAGACTTCCCACTTGAGGCAAAGAGACAAGAGGGCCAGCACAAGCATGCCACAGTTCTGAATTCAAAGTCTTTCTCACAGAAAAGCAACGTGTTGACCTCGGAGCTCTTCTGCATTTTCTATAAAAGTATTTGGAAATCCATCAGCAAAAGACCTGGAGAACCATAAAATTAGTCAGCTTTTAAATTTTCTTTTCCTAAACGACACATGAAGAAACATCAAAACATAATAAACTATGTTAAGGGGAAGACAAGTAAAGACTAATACACATTGTTAATAAGCCAAAATCTGAAATAAAATGAATGTTCATTCTGTTAAGTTCAGAGCATAGCCAAATGAGAACTGGGGTGAAGTGATGAGCATAGATGGGAAAATGAGAGGGAATAATACACAAGCAGTTCATTGTTTTGCAAGAATTCAGAGAAATTGGGAATGAATTTGTATTTGAACTATAGACTCTTGAGTTTATGGCTTTATGCAGATCAATATATCATTTAATTTATTTTCTATCTTTTATTGTTCATATAAGACATAGTTTCCACTATCACATCAGTGAGACTCAATTCCAATCAAAACCATATACTGTTTCAATATATAAATGGTTGATTTGATGAAAGCTTGTTCATATAATGTAAATTTTAATGTTGTATTTGCTTGCTCTTCTCGGATCAAAGATGCCGAATAGAGTTCATTAAAAAAATAAATGAATAAACTAACATGATTCTTCTAATATGCTAAAGTAAGCTATAGACTTTAGATAGCTTAAAGAACTCCTACAATCAGTTCCTTTTTTCTTTTTTTAATCAAAGCTTCTTTTCATCATATCTGTTAATTAAAAAATATGATTCTTTTTTCTTTTTCTTTTTTTCTTTTTCTTTTTCCTTTTTCTTTTCAAGAAAGCAAAATAAGCTCATCCAAATATTCAATTACCATTGAAATCGCTTGAATAGGAGTCAATACACAATTAATTAATACTTCCCTTAATGAGACCCCAATTCCAGGCAAAATAGCAACCCCAGAAGCTCCAGCAACAATCTTTCACATTGATACTTAAGTTTTTCATTTTGTCAAAATTAACAACAACTAATATAAAATCACAGAAATTAAATCAAATTACATTAATTACAAAAATCACAACAATGCTATAATAATTAAAATCACAAAAATCACAGGGATGGAATTACTAGAAGGGAGAGGCTTATGACGGTGATGAAGAACGAGAAAGACGGTGACGCTCTCTGGAACGCACAAGATGGTGACGCTCTCTGATGCTTCTCCTCGGCTGGATGAGGCGCGCGCGAAAGCTGCAGTGACCTTGGCAAGGCGCCGTGAAGGAAGCTTCTTTGTCTTCTTTACCGAGAAAGCTTCTTTGTCTCCTACTGGGAGTACACCTGCAGCTGAAGCAAGCAACACTGCCAATGAAGCACCCCAAGTGGTTAAAGCTCCTCCTAGTGCAGGTATCTAAAATCCTCCTCATGTGGCTGTTACAGACAACTTTTCACCACCAGTGGCTGCACCCCAAGCTACCGAGATTGACTTATCCCAACCAAACTATGGTGGAACACAAGACGAGGTAAAAATTCTTCCTACCATTTGTTTTTTACTTTTTTGTCATTGCTCCTTGTTCACACTAATTCAAACTAGTTTCCTAACTTTACTCAGGCACCACCACCAACAACAAAAAGGCTACATAAATTACCAACTAAAAGGAGGAACTCACCACTACCAGTAACTGCTTCTGTTGATCCCATGCAAGGAACAAGTGCAGCAACATCTTTTAGATTAGCAAATTTTCTGAAGTTTGTTCCAACTATAGGATTCAAAGCACCAAGGAAGAAAACCACTAAATAATTGGATGTACTAGTTGCTGATGTTTGATTACATATGGAATTTGAGAATTAGTTTTTTTTTTGGGTTATTTCCGTTCAAGAATAGTACATAACCAGACTGTATGGTTCTTTACTTTTGGTAGTAAATACTTTAGAATCCTTTAAACTTGGAGATCTTCTTGTGTTTCTTTCTGGTGGCTGTATTATAGTGTTTATCATTATGTGGTCTATTGACAGTGTGTTACATTGACAATGTATTAATTATAATTAAAATCTGCTATCAGTTTACTTGTTCTATTCATTCAGTTTGGTTATTATTTTTGTAATCTATCTACACAAACCACACCAATAATCCAAGGAGTGCCCGTAAATTCATAAACAAATACTTTCAAACACAATTGTTGCATTTTTACCATCACAATTCACAACTAAGACAACAACTAACAAAGAAAAAAAAGCAGCAATCCTAACATTTGTATTATATATTTTATGGGTCCTTAATTCAGCCTCCAAATTGCCGATCCTCAAAGCAAAACTGACGCTCACTTCTTCATTGTTATATGCTGTAGCGCTTTTCAATTTCCCATTATCATCTTCTACAACGCCTGCCCATCGAAAAAATTTACACCATCTTTTTTCATTACTCTGTTAGCAGCAAATTTAACAGTTAGCATAAAAAAACTCGACAACAATTCTTAAAGACGCACTCACGTTGTAATTCGAGCATCCGAAGAAGGATTTATTTGGGTGGGTATCCGTTCCAGACCATCGGAGCACAGGACGTTTCCTACACCCACACCGCTCTGGCACTCGCGAGGCTCTACTCCGACTTGACGTCCTTGTCGTTGATCGAATAAAACTCCAGTCTCCTTCATTTGCACGTCCAACCATCATTCTAACCAGCATAGCAACTTGGGTGCGCTACTTCTGTAGTTAGGGTTAAAAGGGGATCGGGACCACATTGGGTTAAACACTTTCAATTTCCATGTCATGTAACCGTTAGCCACTCCAGCCTAGCAATCATTTGCCAGGACACTCTCGCCGAAAAGCAGCTTAGACGGAAAAATGGAAAAGGACCAACTTGGTGTATTTTTTTTCAATCTCGATAACATAAGTAGTGCAATTAGGAAGTCAGGACCAAATCGGTACATTTCGTGAATCTCAGGGATCAATTTGGGATTTAACTCCATATTTTATATAGGATTTAGCTAATATGTGTCTTTAGAGCACATGATAAACTTACCATTTTTTTTTTCAAAGGTAAAAGTCATTCATTAAAAGGCAAATGAATAGAGTGTTCAAACAGGAACGAACTAAAGAATTGGGAATCTCCCATTAACATTCAACATTAGGAATAAAGAAAATGCTAACAACTTGAAGAGTACACTTGAGACGCGATCCAATTACAACCAAGTTATCACTCCGTTGGTCAAGGGTCTCCAAAATTTGCATTTCTCCATCCAATTCATGCGCTAATTTTGCTGCAACTGTCCAAATCTTCACCGTCGGTGTCTGCATTTTCTCAAAAGTGATGAGGTTTTTGGATTTCCAGCATCCCCAGCAAATAATCGCCGCTATGTCAAGCTTCTTCCTTCTCTCTGCATCTCTATTTAGCGCAACCATTAATCTGAACCACCAATCAAAGAAGGTGCCAGGTACAGTCGGAAGAGGCACGACGGTGCTCAAGGCGTGCTACAGTTTGACATTCCACGAGGCAATGGCAGACCGATTCAACTTGTTTGCAGCACGGGCAAATAGTAGTTGTGGTTGGGAATCGTTGGTGTAGCTTCTCCATCATGAACAGACTCTCATGTAGTGCTTTTTGGATAAAATTTTTTATTTTATTTTGAATTTTCAGCCTCCAAAGTCCATTTCAAACTGAGTTCTGTTGCATATATGGAGAGGGCGTAGATTAACACTAACATGAAGAAATTAGTAAGCAATTTTATACATGATAAACATATCATTAATAGAAGGTTTTAATTTTTTTATTTAATAGATATAAAACAAATGCATTGAAAATCTAAGTTTTTTGTATTTTTAATAAAAAAAATTTCAATTTGTAATCTTAACCTATGTTCTTAGAGCACATGATAAATAAAACTAATTTATACATTATAAATTGTTATTATAGTTGAACTACAATTAAATTAATTAAATTATTTTTTTTGGTGGAAAGAGAGGGCAAAGTCCCAAAACAAAAAACACAAACTAACAGAAAGATCTTGTCCTTTCTTAGCAAGTAAATCTGCTACCATATTTCCTTCACGAAGAGTATGATTCCACACTACATTTTGAAGACGTCGGGCAAGAATCCTAATATCATCAATGAGCATGTTGCACGGGTGGACAGAAGAACAACCTTCTTTTATGAAGTTAATTGCCGTCCAAGAGTCTGACTCCACTACAATTTTTTGAAACCCATTTGCATTTGCAATTTGAAGTCCTTTAATAACAGCCCATAACTCAACATGAGTTATAGAGAAATTTCTAATATTGCAAGAGAAACCCATCACAAATATGCCTAGGTGGTCTCTAAACACACCTCCACAAGTTGCATTGCTATTTTGGGCATACAAAGACCCATCAACATTTAGTTTGAGGTAATGTTCTGGAGGGGGTTCCACCGAATTAGACGCTCGGATCTCACCTGCTGATTCTTGTGGTGAGACCATTGAGTCTCAAGATTTATGATCTCTTCACTTCTAGCTTTTATTGACAGGGAGACAGTGGCTAGTTGAATATGCTTTCCTTCAAAGATTAACTTATTACGCGAGAACCAAAGAGCTGAGATGGCTACTCCAAACAAGCAAATACCACTCATCCTTCTCTGAAATGTTGCTGCAAATTCAATCCCTAGTATTCAGGTTGAAGAAATCATGTATTCCTCTTTGTCTTAGAAGCCGATACCAAACATCCTTAGCAAAGGGACAATCTCTCAATACATGTAAAGTTGTTTCTTTGGCATTGTTGCATCTTGGACAATCAGCTGTGTTAGTTAAATGTCTTCTTGCTCTCTCTGTATTCATTAGGATTGCTTGGTGAGCAACTAACCAGAGAAAGGTGCGGATATGTTCTGGACCTTTCCAATTCCAGATAAGTTTGAAAACTCGATCTGGAGGAGACTGAACCTCAGTGATAGACTTGTAGGTCGATTTCAGGCTGAAACACCCGTCATGTGTGTTTGCCCAAGCAATGCAATCCGCTTCTTTCCACGGAGATGGGGGTGCCATGGCCATGATCCTTGTAACCATTGACTCTGGAAGCCATTCCTTTAGCTTATCTTCATCCCATGCCCCTGACACATTAAGGAAGTCTATTAGAGATGATTCTAATTCACCAAGAAAAATTACCTGAGTGGTGTGTTGTTGCAAGCTGTCCAAATTAGGCACCCAATTGTGCTCCCAAAATTTAATTTGAGATCCATCTCCGATATGCCAAATAGAGTTCTTTTCGACATCATGCCAAGCGGATACAATCCCTTTCCACAGATTTGACATGCTACTCTTCCTATTGACTCTCGAGAGGATGTCACTACCGCACTTGTACTTGGATCTTAGCACTCTGGCCCAAAGGGAGTCTTTATTTGCAACAAGACCCCATCCTAATTTCATCATAAAGGAGTGATTAACATCCTTAGCATGTTTCAATCCTAGGCCCCCGAGACCTTTGGTTTGTTGATCCTATCCCAACTTAGGAGATGAACTTTCTTGGTCTGCTCTGTGTCGCTCCAAAGAAAATTCCTGCATTTACGATCAATCAAATTACAAGTATATGTGGGTAAAATAGCAGTTTGCATAGTATAACTAAGAAGAGAAAAAAGAACAGATTTCACCAAAGTTGTTCTTCCTGCTAGAGACAGGACAGAGGCTTTCCAGTTGTTGAGTCAAGAATTCATCTTGTTAATGACATTCTTGTATGTATCCTTAGAAACTTTGGAATGTAATATAGGAACCCCAAGATATTTACCCAAATCATCAGTCCTAGAAAAATTTAAAGTGTTGCTAATCTCCTCTCTTATAGTATGACCCACATTATTAGAGAAGAAAATTCGTGTCTTTTCGTTGTCAACTTTTTACCAGAACTTTTACAAAATTCTTCCAGCACTTTATTAATAATTTCTGCTTGTCGCACATCCGCCTCCGCGAACAAAATCAAGTCATCAGCAAAACATAGATGAGATAAGGCCGGCCCGTCTTTATTTAGCTTGATAGGTTTCCAAAATTGATGATCACAAGTTGCGCTAATAAGTTGGGATAACCTTTCTATACAGAGCACAAAAATATAGGGGAAAAGGAGGTCACCTTGCCGGATCCTTCTAGAGGGGATGAACTCCTCTAAGGCCTCTCCATTCCATAGAACCCTCATTTTTGCAGTTGTGATACAATTGCAGACCAAGTTAATAAAGAGCAGAGGTAAGCCAATGTCCGAAAGAGTGTCCCTGATGAAACTCCATTTAATTCTGTCATATGCTTTTTCCAGATCAATTTTAATAGCCATCCATCCTTTCATGCCTTTTTTGCCTCGCATGGAGTGGATAACTTCCTGGGTGATGATAATATTGTCTGAGGTGTGTCTTCCAGGGACAAAGCTTGCCTGAGTAGGCTTTACCAATTTTTCCATAACCTGTCGAAGCCTATTTGTCAGGATTTTGGTAATAATTTTATACGACACATTGCATAAACTGATGGGTCTCATCTACTTGAGGTTCGTGACCGGCTCAACCATAGTGATTAGCGTTATCAAGGTCTCATTGAGCTTGCCAATGTCCTGAGGGTTCCTGAATATATTTTCAACTAGCCTGCATAGATCTAGTCCCACTATGTTCCATTTACTTTGGTAGAAGATTGCTTGAATGCCATCTCTCCCGGGGGCTTTGAGGCTGCTCATGCTAAAGACAACATTTTTAATTTCTTGAGGCATCACAAAGCTACCAATACGCTACATATCATCATTAGACAAGGTAGGAAAACCATTATTAAGAATAAAAGGATAATCTAGTAAGTTATAAAAAAAAGGCAAGAATATAAGGATGTAGCCATATTTTCAAGAATGGATAAATCAGAAATCCAAACACCATCATCATTTTGTAAGGATACAATTTTATTTCTTCTTCTTCGAGCCATGGTTGATCCGTGAAAAATATTTAGTATTTCTATCTCCCATGTCAATCCATTTGCATCTTGCTTTTTGGTACCAAAGTATCTCTTCTTGATTGAGAATATTCTCATATTCTTTCCAAAGTCTCTCTTGAAGTTCTTCAAGGAAACGGTTGCTGTTAGAATTGAGGTTCGAAGTTATGCCTTGAAGCCGCCTAAGAATCTTACTTTTACTTCTTTGGATATTTCCAAAGACATTATGATTCCAAGTCTTGAGGGTCTCCTGAAAATCATTAACTCCATTAGCCCAAAAGTTTTGAATCTTCCAATTTGTACGCACCATATTCTCAAAGTCAGGATGTGTTAGCCACGCCGCCAAGAATCTAAAAGGCCTCCTCCTTCTATTTGGAGGAGTAGTAGGAGCAGCTGGAGGAGAAGGAGGCAGTGGTCAAATTTAAACATAGGGAGATGCTTAATTCTGGCATCTGGAAACAGAATATGCCAATCAAGATTGCTCAAACTCTGATCTAACCTTTCTACTAGACTTCCTCTTTTCCAAGTAAAAGGCTACCCAGAATACCCGAGATCAATCAGGCCACATTCAGAAAGGCAGTTTCGGAAGTCAGGGCATGCTCTTCGATTATTATCAGTGGAACCCCCTTTCCTCTCAAAATCATGGAGTATAGCATTGAAGTCCCCTAACAAACACCAAGGCATACTATTACATGTATTTAGAGCGCATAAATAATTCCAGAGCTCCTTGCGAAAATTTCTATTTGGACTACCATACACAGCAGTAAAAGTCCAAGGCGCAATGTCTCTCCCAGTTATCTTCATGTGTATAAATTGCATATGGTGGTGTAGAATATCAACCTTCCAGGCTCCAGTATCCCATAGGCACCATATACCACCCGAAAAGCCTCTCGCCTCTTTAATAAAACACCTGTCAAACCCAATTTTTTCTAATTTTATGTTCTCTGTCACCACTGACATGGGTCTCTAAAAGAACAATAAAAGTTGCTTCATACTCTTTTTTAATCTCTCTAATAAGGGTAGGAAAGGATTTACAGCCCACACCTCTACAATTCCAGACAATCAAATTCATTATAAACAAGGATGAGAAAAAAAAAAAGAAGTTATTAGAGACCCACCTTACTCCTGGGTGTTAACCCTTCCGGTAGCATTGATCCTTTCCGGATTAATCCGAACTCCTTCCATATGGTGCATGCTGGATTCACCTATGTGGATATTTGGTGGCTTATCTAGCAGCATCTTACTTTTCTGGCCCCCTTCCCCATCTCTGACGTCTCCTCATCTTGCCGAAAAAAGGGGTTTTGATTGAGAAAATTGTTTCTAACCACAAAGGTTTCTAGAAAGTTTTTTGCCATCTTTGAAGTTTCGAAGCCTCCCTTTGCTCCTTTTGGATTCTCCTCAAATCTTTCAACATCTCTCTTTCCATGGCCTCTTTTTCGTTATTTCTGGAAGCAAAACGTGGCACCATAGCAAGCTCCTTTGACTTATCATTCAAACTAGTTGATGGATCTCCTACCTTATTTTTATTTTTGGCAATCTTATTTGAAGGGTTAGGCCCATTTTTTGAAGAAGGCCCTTTTTTGTTAGCTTGTGAATTTTTTCCTGCTCCTGGCCTGAGGATTTTTCTTTGAATATGGTTCACCACAATTTGATTCTTGTGGGCTTTTTGGATATCTTTTTCTTTTAGCCCAATATGCATGTCTTCACAATGGGAAGGCTCTTCATGCATCACGTTATTATGCTCCACATTAATGTCTTCAAAATCTTCCTCATTTAAAGCATCAAATCTGGAACCATTCTCCATGGGTTGGCTGTTATTAGTATTCTTCCTTTCCATACTAGTGTGAGTTTCCTTATTTAAGGATGATCCCTTAATTCTCGCCGCACTATTTTCATGTTTCCTTCTTACTTGCCTTCTTACCAACATCCACGGGCCAAATTCTGGCGGGTTTTGGTTATTTTTTTTGAAAGATTTAATTCCGAAACTACTCCTTGATTGTTGCTTGGTTCATGATCAACACCGGAAACCTGAGTTGTTTCAGTACCTTTCATCTCAGCGACGGTGTTAACTTCTATTCCTCCCATCTCTTCCGCGGTGTTATTTTCATGGTGATTGTTGTCATTACTAACAGGGGATTCAAGGCAATGTTCTGCCCTATGACCATATCTTCCACAAGAGAAACAGATGAGGTGTAAACCTTCATACTCAATATTGAGAGTAGTTTCTGGGACAGAGATTTTGGGCACCAGCTTTTTTGATCGATTTCCACGCATATTCTAGCAAATTTTCCGCGAGAGTGAATAGACGTTGTACGATCAATCTTTAACATGGTTTCGATAGCAGAACCAACTCTTGATAGAAAACGATGATTATAATTCAATAGGTAGATTAGGAATACGGATCCATGCTGCAATTTTTTGACTACATTTTCGGATGAGAGGAAGAAAGGTCTCCATCTTTGGACAATAAGGTAGTGGCCCACGATCATCCATGGTCCTCCAGTAAGTGCATGTGAATAGTCTTCCTCCTCTGAAAAATGAACAAGATAATAATCACGATCCATATCAATAACATTGATCTTACCTTTTCTGACCTAATCTCTATTGAGACGTTGTTCCAGAATTTCAAGATGGACTCTCTTCCCCATGACTTTAACGATCAACGCCGCGTGCCAAGGTTTGTACCATTCGTCAAATTCTTCTTTAGAAACATGGATCACCGGACATGGATTAAAGGGCTTATCTCCTTTCGGCACCTCCTCTTCATACTTGTACCACCGGTCTTCGGGGTCCGATGCATCTTCATCAACATCATCAAGAGCCTCAACCATGGGACCAGCTGGAGTCAATAATGAGTCCTTGTAGGATGCCTTAAGAGTAGGTATGATCTCAGGGATATTTTCTACACTCATATCCATACTTTTTCTGGGTTGATTTAGATCAACTTCATCACGGCTTTTGACCTTTTCAGTACTTCTTTGCATAAGATCCTCCACTTGTGGAGGAATCCTAAGAGAGCGTTCTAGATTTTCCATTTACTTCCTATAGTAGGATATTGTAAAAGAGTTGAATAAATCGTCTCTTGTTAAATTAATTAAATTATTAAACTAATAAATTAGTAGTTAGAGTAGTTTGGTGAATAGTTTGATTTTAAAACCTTAATTAATGCTAATTGAGTACAAAAATTTTAAGCTTTATGAATTTATTTTCTCAATAAACGACGTTTTAATAAAAGATTGAGAATATTTAGTTTGCATTTTTATGTTTTAGTATTTTTTTAAAATTTTTATAAAAAAATAATAAATAAAAATAAAAATAAAATTTAAATTTTTTATAAAATTAAAAGAATTAAAAAATAAAATAAAATATATACAAAATTATATTTATTTTTTTATATATTTTAATAAAATTTTAGGATAATATTCAATTATTAAATTTTATAGTGTTTTTTAAAATTTTGGAAGCAGACTATAAGCATGGCCCAGAATTAATACGCCGTTTTTTTAATTAAAGAAACACAAAATGTAAAAGCCTTAGAATAGCCTCGGACTCCATCTCTTCACGTCTCTACAGTTAGTCCGTTATTCTTCTTCGTTTTGCAGAGTCATAGCGTCGCCACCGCTGTTGCAAGAGCCTCTTTTGTTCTCGCTGTGAAAGGTGCACAATGTGTCCCTATCTGTTATGTTCAATATTTTGAAATTGGTTTGAACCGATCGAAACAAAACTGGCAAACACGGTTGGACAGAGACAAAACATCAAATTAAAAATTGAAGTTGGATCGCCAAACCGCCAGAAACTAGACTGTGAATCGAACCGTGACCCAGTCGTTTTGAAATTGGCAAAAAACCTGCGTTTCCTTCAGCAGCTGAAAAACCTAGCATGAGTCACCCACAGACCCACTCACCCCTCTGACCCACTATCGATCCTCCAGCCCTCCACTCTCACCTCTCGCTCTCAGTAGTCAGTTCTCACGTCTCCAGTCTCCACCTCGAGCTTCCGGCAGAGAAGAGAACTCGAACGCAGCTTGGAGGAAGCACCGAAGCAGCCCTCCATCTCGTCGCCGTTCTTCAACGTCCAGCCACCGCCGCCGTCCGCATTGCTACAGCTTCGGCTCAACGTCGCCCTTGTTCGCCGCGCGGCAGCCTCGTTTTTGTTCAAGCTTCTGCCTCTGTTTTTGGCCAACCCTTGTTCTGCCCTTTTTGGCCAACTCTTGCTCTGCCCTTGTTCGAGCTGCTTAGCCCTCTGCTCAGCCCTCTACGCCGCGTGTTCGAGCCTCTGTTCCGCCGCCTTTCAGCCACCGTTCCGCCGTTGTTCAGCCTCCGTTCAGCCATTTCTGTCGCGTTTTAAAGCCCCTCCCTCTCCCTGTACTGTTTGAATTCCAGGACTGCTCCATCCTAGGTGATTTTTTTCCTTCTTCTTATTCTTTCTGTATTAATTATTCAGTTATTGTTTTATTTTATTGTTGTTTTCATTATTAGTATGTTTTTCTAGTTCTTATTTTGTTGTTGGTTTGCTGTAGTTTAAAATTTTAATTGTTCTTGTTATTTTGATTCAGTTTTAATTGATCTTTTTCTTAATTTGTTAATTTGATAAATTATTATTTTGGTGTTGTTCTTGACCTTTTGATTGTTATATTGTGTTTTGCTGTTGTTGATTTAATAAATTGTTCATTGAGTGGAAGATGAAACCTGCCATGCTAAAACTGCTCCTGCCATGTTAAACCTACCATGTTAAAACTGCTCCTATTGGTTTAGTATGGCTCAATCCCTGCTTCCAAAGAGATTCTA